>NW_007743234.1:0-19467 GCF_000696425.1 Galeopterus variegatus | reverse complement strand
ACATGACATCAACAGAAGATAGGACAAAAACCATATGATCTATTCAATAGATGCAGAAAAAGAATTTGATAAAATTCAATGTCCCTTCACAATAAAAATACTCAAAAAATTAGGTATAGAAGGAATGTATCTCAATACAATAAAAGCTATATATGACAAACCTACAGCTAATATCAAACTGAATGGACAAAAGTTAAAGGCTTCTCCTGTAAGATCTGGAATAAGAGAAAGATATCCACTTTTTCCACTCATTCAACATAGTACTCGAAGTTTTAGCCAGAGCAATAAGGAAAGAGAAAGCAATAAAATGCATCCATATTGGAAGGGAGGAAGTCAAACTATTCCTATTTGCAGATAACATGATCATACAGAGAGAGAGAAAGAGAGAAAAATCTAAGCATTCCACCAAACAAATTGCTAGAACTAATAAATGAATTTGGTAAAGGGGCAAGATACAAAATTAATATACAAAATCAATAGTTTCTATATGCCAATAACAAAATATCCGAAAAAGAATTTAAAAAGTAATTCCATTTATAATAGCCACCAAAGAAATGAAATAACCTAGGACTAAATTTAGCTATGGAGGTGAAAGATCTCTACAATAAAACTATAACACATTGGTGAAAGAAATCGAAGACACAGATAAATGGAAAGACATCCATGTTCATGTGTTGGAAGAATTAATATGATCAAAATGTTTATACTACTTAAAGCAGTTTACAGAGTCAATGTGATCTGTGTCAAAATTACAATGACTTCCTTCAAAGAAATAGAAGAAACAATCCTAAACTTTCTATGGAACCAAAAAAGACCCCCTATAGCCAAAGCAAACTTGAATCAAATAAACAAAGCTGGAGGCATCACACTACCTCACTTCAAAATATACTATAAAGGTATAGTAACTAAAACAGCATGGTACTGGCATAAAAACAAATAGAACATGGAACAGAATAAAGAGCTCAGAAATAAATCCACTCATTTATAACCAACTGTTTTTCAACAAAGGTGCCAAGAACATATACTGGGGAAAGTACAGCCTCTTTGGTAAATGATGCTGACAAAACTGGATATCCACATGCAGAAGATTGAAACTAGACCCCTATCTCTCTCCATACACAAAAATCAACTCAGAATGGATTCAAGACTTAAATTTAAGACCCCAAAGTATGAACAAAGGGGGAAAAACATGGGAAACACTACATAAAATTGGATTTGGTAGTGCTGTTTTGAACAAGACTACAAAAGTACAGACTACAAAAGCAAAAATAGACAAATGGGACTATATCAAACTAAAAAGCTTCTGCAAAGCAAAGGAAACAATCAACAAAATTAAGAGATAACCTACAGAATGGGAGAAAGTATTTGTAAACTATGCATCTGACAAGGGGCTAATATCCAGAAAATATTAAAACTGAAACAACTCAACAGAAAAAAAATGAGTTAAAATATAAGTAAAGGATCTAAACAGACATTTCTCAAAAGAAGACATACAATTGTCCAACAAGCACATGAAAAAATGACCAGCATCACTAATGATCAGGAAAATGATATCATCTCACTTTGGTTAGAATGGCTATTATCAAGAAGACAGAAAATAATAAATGCTGGAAAGGATGAGGAGAAAATGGAACTTTCATACATTGTTGGTGGGAATGTTAAATTAAAACAGCCATTATGAAAAACAGTATGGAGGCTCCTCTAAAAACTAAAAATAGAGCTACCTTATGACCCAGCAATTCCAGTACTGTGTGTATAAACAAAGGAAATGAAATAAATATATCATATAGCTGCCTGCACTCCCATGTTCATTGCATCACTGTTCACAATAGCCAAGAGATGGAACCAACCTAAATGTTCATCAGTGGATGAATGGATAAAAAATAATATTGAACATATACCCAATAGAATACTGTAGAAACCATCAAAGTAAGCCAAGCACAGAAAGACAAATACTCCATGATCTCATTCATAAGTGGAATTAGAAGAAGAAAAATGGAGGAGGAGGAGGAGGGGAGGAGGAAGAGGAGGAGTAGAACAAAGAGGAGGAGGAAAAGAAGGAAGAAGAGGAGGAAGAGGAAGAGGGGGAGAGGAAGGAGAGAAGGAGGAGAAGGAGAAGGAGAAGAAGAAGAAGTTGTTGTTCTCATAAAAGTGGAGAGTAGAATAATGGTTACTAGAGGCTGGGAAGGGAAGGGAGTAGGGGAGAGGAAGAGGTAGATTAATGGATACAAAGTTACAGATAGGAAGAATAAGTTCTGGTGTTCTAGGCTGTCTAGAGCTGATAATATTATATTGTATATTTCTAAATAGCTGAAAAGATTGTGACCATAATCACCAGAAAGAAAAAATAAATGTTTAGGTGATGGATGTTCTATCTACCCTATGTGAATCATTGTGTAACGTTGGCATGTGCTGAAACAACACACTGGATCCCACAAATATGTACAATTAAAAATAATTTTAAATTTTAAAATATATCAGAAATGTTTCATAGTAAGGCACTTTATTATGAAAATACAGATCACCATAAATACATTTCTGCTACTTATGCAAACATCATGTATGATTTTCCTCTTCTGAAAGCTGGACACAGCAACAAATCTTATGTAATCTTTAAAGGAGACTCCTGTTTTACACTCTGATCCTCAGATGTCCGCAATCCTGCTGGCTTAAACAGGGAAGAGTAAATCAGTCAAGTAGAGTTTCACATAAAGACCATTCATAGATTTTCATAAATGCATGCTGAAGTTAGGGAATAAAAATGTATAGCAAGATATGAATACTCCCTATTTCTCATTTCCTTCTGCCAGCCATGACCATGAGTAGAGCAATGCCTACTTTTCCACACAAGGTCATTGATTAATGTGAATAATATAGAAATTTTTTCAGTTATCACTTCTCCCAAGAGAAGAAACATTATAGAAAACTTTCTGTTTTACAGCCATCAAATTTTTATCCAATATTTGGAAAATATAATTTAGACGAATGCACAATGATGTATGAAAAGTCATAATAAAAATTTTCTATAGAAACACATTTTAGCTTTAAAATTTTCCATAAAATGGTTGACACATTTTCTACATTTAAATGTGAATATTTCTTCACATGAAGTAATTATGATTAATCATAAAATGAAAAGTAAAGGTACAAAAAAATGGATATCAATTCATGTTATCAGTTAGTCTTTATCGATAAAATTCAAGTGAAGGTAAAAATGTAGAAGTATATAATTATTGAATTTTATGTCTAATAAAATTAAAGGGACATGAAAATAAATATTGCAAACTGGTCAATTGACCAGAAAAATTCTCTGGCAAAACCTCTCTATGTCGAATTGTAGATAAATAAAACGTTAACTTATAAAAGGCTTAAAATAGTCTTCATCTGGAAAATAAATGACTTCTGTTTAAACTTTCATTATATGAATTAGAATAACAAATGTAATTTTATTTAGAAAAATCATTGAGAAGTAACATCCACAGCCCAAATGAAAAGTAACAAGAAGGGATTTTTAAAAAGTAACTATGTGAGATCATAGATATGTTCATCTGCTTCATTATAGCAACCATTTTACTTCCTATATATAAATCCCATAACTTCATGTTATAAACCTCAAATAAACACAATAACATTTATTTTAAAAAGGGAAAAGAAGAAGATGAGAAAGAGACAGCAGGATGGGCATACACATAAGAAAGGCCACATGAGGACATAGCAAGAAGGCAGCCTTGTGCAAGCCACGGTAAGAGGCTTCAAAAGAAACCAAACTTGCCCACACTTTGATCTTGGACTTCTTGCCTCTAGAACTATGAGAAAATAAAGTTCTGTTATTTAAGCCAAAAGAGAAAAAGAAAAGTAACAAGAAAAAACTCTAGGAAACCTAGTTAATTCTCTGTAGCCAAAGGTCAATGAATAGTAGGGTATCACTGCAGTCAGTTACATAAATAACCTATGTATATTTTCCCATTTCCACTTCAACCTTCTCTTATCTTTCTATTGAAAATATTAAATGTGTACCTTATAATATATGTTTTAAAATTTACAACAGATATACTATATTATTATATTTGTACTCAAAATATAATTAAATGTACAGTATTATGTGAAGCACATTTATTTGTCAAGTGTAATTATATTATTTTCAATTTTATTAATATTCCATGGATAGATCGACAATGTGTAATTCTTACAAAATAATGATCTACTCATGTCAGCTCTTTCCTTTTTTACTTTTAGATTCTTCACAGGTGTAAGCAGGATTTCAGAGTTTTCCTTTATGACGGAATTGTATTTAAAAAGTGCAATAGCAGTGAAGAAGATAGTCAATAATTTGCAAAGAAAACCTGAAAAAAAAAATGCAACAATCAGATGTCAATATATTTAGAACAAAAATGTTTGTTGATAAACTGTCATTTTTACCAAAGAAAAGGTATGTTTAATTCATCTCTAAAGATATAAATTCTCCAATTTTAGAATGTAATTAATATCACAAACTTTTATCAAGTTACTTAAAGGAGATTTAAAAATCTTTTGAAAACCTTTTATATTTCTTAGACATATAGCCCCCTAAAATACAAAGTGTATTATTACTTCATAGAATGTGTTAATTCTAAAATGTAAAAAATAAATTTTTACTTTAAAAACTTAACTACCAATTGAAACTGGAACCTGTTTAAGTTACTTCATGCAGTTTTACTCTTTTTAAAATATTTCATCATTTTCCAAATACAAATAGAAATATTATAAAATTATGTAGTTTTTTTTTCATTTTCATGTTTTAAGTTTCAGAAAGTTAATACATTGCAAGCATTACATAAAAGAACTTAAACTTTGAATACAAACCACCATGTTAAAGTCAAAAATTTTTTAGAGTAACCAGATCAATGATCTGACATAATGATTTCAAAAAGGAAAATAAAAAACATTAATGAGTCTATGCCATTTATAATGACACAATGAAATTTCATACATTTTGAGGGAAGAATATGATTTTTTTTAGTGATAATTATTTCTGATATAGTTGTAGCATAATAATGAGATTGTGAAAGAATAAATAACTGTGAATCATTTTCTTGGTCACATAGTTTATAAGGAAAAGTTTAGTAATTATGAAAAAAGAAACCAGTGGTGCTTCTAAGAAGAAGAAAATAGTTGCAGCAGGTAAGTTATCTCAGAACAATAGGAAGAGTCAGACAACACATTAAAGTCTTCTGTTTAAAGACTTGATAGAGCTGATGAAAAAAATAAGAAAGAGAGATTTAATATTCAAGGGAGGGGAGAACATAGTAGAGGTGATCTAATTCCTACAATGACTTTTTCTGTGAGGTCATTTTCTATACTAGATGGAGGCAAGAAGTTTGGTAAATCAAACTAAAAAATTTTAGCCTGAAAAAGCCTCTGTATTCTCATTCCTGAGCCTTTACACACAAACTGTGCCCTAACTTAGCACATAAGCACATGAGCAAACTGAAAACCTAATTTAGAAGTGTGCTTCTGATACGATAGCTGAATCTCAGCCAATTGCAGGCAATCAACTGTTCTGTACCTCACTTCCTTTTTCTGTACTGTCACTTCCGTTTCTCTGTCTATAAATCTAACCAACCATGCATTTTCAGCCACAGTCTCTAGATTCTGTTCTGACTCTAGGGGTTGCCCAATTTGCAAATCATTATTTTTTTTTATCTTTTCTTGTTCAAATTAAAGATATACTCAATTCAAGTATTGGAAAACTTTTAAACATTTTGAAATAACATGGATATATGAATTTACCTTTTCCAATTGTTAATTTCATATCTAAATATAAGTTATATATGTATTTTTTTAATTGAAATGATTGTGCATAGCTGTGGGGTATAGCACTGAATATCAATACCTGTGTACAATATGTGATGCTCAAATCAGGATTATTAGTATAGTCAACATTGCACGGTATAATCATTTTTTGTGGCCCTTTACCAATTTCTTGTTATCCTTCTCCCTCTCCTCCTCTCCTTTACACCTGTCAGGTAGCCTCAGTTCTGTTCTCTCCTTTTGAAAGTTCAACATATTATACTGATTGTTGTGTCCTTTTTAAAAATTTATTTGCTTTTGTTTTTGTTTTGTTTTAGCTCCCATCTATGAATGAGGACAAACACTATTTCTCTTCATGTTCCTGGCTTATTTCACTTAACTTAATTTTCTCTGAGTTCATCATGTTGCTGCAAATGCCAGAATTTCATCCCTTTCTATGACAAAGTAGTAATCCATTGTGCATATATACCATATTTTCCTTATCCAGTCTGCATGGATGGACATTTAGGTTGGTTCCAACTCTTGGCTATTGTAAACAGAGCTGTGGTAAACATGGAAGTGCAGGTATCCATTCAACATGATAGTTTCCATCCTTTGGGGTATATACCCAGCAGTGGGGATGCTAGATCTTATGGCTGTTCTATCTGTAGTTGTTTGAGGAAACTCCATAGTATTTTTCATAATGGCTGCACTAATTTACAGTCCTATCAAGAGTGTAGGAGGGTACCCCTTTCTCTGCATCATTGTCAGCATATGTTATTCTCTGTCTTTTTGATAATAGACTAAATGGGGTGAAATGATAACTCAATGTGATTTGGATTTGCATTTCCTTGATGCTTAGTGTCATTGACCATTTTTTCATCTGTTGGTTGGCCATTTGTGTATCTTACTTTGAAAAATGCCTATTCATCTCCTTTGCCCATTTTTTAATCAGGTTACTTGATTTCTTACTGTTGTTTGACTTCCTTGTATGTTCCAGATATGAGAACCTTCATATTAATAGTTTGCAAATATTTTCTCCCAATCTGTAGGGTTTTTTCACTCTGTTAATTATTTCTTTTGCTGTGCAGAAGCATTTTAGTTTCTTGTAATCCCATTTGTTTATTTTTTTCTTTTGTTGCATGTGCTATAAGGGTATTATTTGTAAAGTCTTTGCCCAGTCCTATTTCCTGAAGTGTTTTCCCTATGTTTTCTATAGGAAGCTTTATAGTTTAAGGTCTTCTATTTAAGTCTTTAATCCATTTTGAGTTGATTTTGGTATATGGCAAGAGGTACAGGTCTAGTTTCATTATCCCACATTTAGATGTCCAGGTTTCCCAGTACTATTTACTGAAGAGGCAGTTTTTTCCTCAATGTATTTCTTGGTGCCTTTGTCAAAGATCAGTTGGGTGTAAGTCTGGTTTCTGGGTTCTCTATTCTGTTCCATTGGTCCAAGTGTCTGTTTTTATATGTTTTGGTTACTATAGACTTGTGGTATAATTTGAAGTCAGGTAGTGTTAAGCTTCCAGCTTTATTTATTTATTTATTTTTGCTTAGAATTGCTTTGGCTGTTTGGGGTCTTTTGTTGTTCCATGTGAATTTTAGGATTGCTTTTGTATTTCTGTGAAGAATGTCATTGGTATTTTGATGGAGATTGCACTGAATCTGTAGATCGCTTTGGGTAATAAGGATATTTTCACAATGTTAATTCTTCTAATCCTAGAGCAAGGAATATCTTTCCATCTTTTTGTCCTCTTTAACTTCTTTCAGCAGTGATTGTAGTTCTCATTGTAGAGATCTTTCACTTCCTTGGCTAAATGTATTCCTAGGTTTGTTTTGTTTTGTGACTTTTTCTTGATTTCTTTCTCTGCTAGTTTTTTTTGGAATATAAAAAAACTACTGGTTTTGGCATGTTGATTTTGTATCCTGAAACTTTACTGAAAACATCACCTCTAAGAGTTTTTTGGTGGAGTCTTTAGAATTTTTTATATATAAGATCATGTCATTTGCAAACAGGGATAGTTTGATTTTCTTTCCTAATATGGATGCCATTTCTTTCCCTTGCCTGATGGCTCTGGCTAATACTTCTAATACTTTGTTAAATGGTGAGAGTGGACATCCTTGTCTTGTTCCTGTTCTTAAGGGAAAAGCTTTCATCCCATTCAGGATGATATTGGCAGTGGGTTTTTCACATATGGCTTTAATTGTGTTGCGATACTTTCCTTCTGTACCTAATTTGCTGAGTCTGTATCATGAAAGGATGCTGAATTCTGTCAAATGCTTTTTCTGCATCTATTGAGATAATCACACAGTTTTGTCCTTGAGTTTGTTGATGTGGTGTATCACATTTATTGGCTTGCATATGTTGAACCGTCCTTGCATCCCTGAGGTGAATCCCACTTGATCATGGTATATAATTTTTTGATGTGTTGCTGCTTCTGTCTGCTAAGATTTTGTTGAGGATTTTTGCATCTATGTTCATCAAACATATTGGCCTGTAGTTTTCTTTTTATGTTGTATTTTTATCTGGTTTTGGTATCAGGGTGATGCTGGTCTCATAGAATGAGTTTTGGAGAATGGCCTCTGGTTCAATCTTTTTCGAATAGTTTGAAGAGAATTGGTGCTAATTTCTCTTTAAAGGTTTGGTAGAATTCAGCATAAAGCCATCTGGTCCTGGGCTTTTTCTTTGTTGAGAAACTGCTGCTTACTGCTTCAATCTTGTTGTTGCTTGTTATTGGTTTGTTCAGGTTTTCTATTTCTTCTTGGTTCAGTCTTGGTAATCTGTACGTGTCCAAAAAATTTTTAAATTTCTTCCATGGTTTCAAATTTGTTGGCATATGGTTATTTATAATAGTCTCTAATGATTCTTTGTATTTCTGTTGTATCATTTGTAATGTTTCTTTTTTCATTTCTGATTTTTTTTATTTGGGTCTTCTCTCTTCTTTTTTTAGTTAGCCCAGCTAATGGTTTGTCCATCTTCTATTTGTCTGTTTTGTTCATTTCTCACAAAAACAAAATTTTGTTTCATTGATCTTTTGTATATCTTTGGGGGTGCCTATTTCATTTAGTTCTGCTCTGATCTTAATTCTTTCTTTCTGTCTACTAATTTTGGGATTGGATTATTCTTATTTTTCTAGTTCTTTAAGGTGCTGTATTAGGTTGTTTATTTAAGATCTTCCTATTCTTTTGATATAAGTATTTATTGCAATAAACTTTCCTCTTAGTACTGCTTTTGTAGTATCCCACAGGTTTTGGTATGATGTGTCTTTATCTTCATTAGCTTCAAGAAAAGTTTTGGTTTCCTGTTTAATTTCTTCTTGGACCCAAATGTCATTCAGGTGCATGTTGTTTAGTTTCCATGTATTTGTATAGTTTCCAGAGTTTGGTTTGTTATTGATTTCTAGATTTAATATGTTGTTGTCTGAAAGGATACTTGAAATGATTTCAATTTTTTCAAATTTGTTGATACTTTATTTGTGACTTAACATGTGGTCTATCTTGGAGGACGTTCCATGTGCTTATGAGAAGAATGTATATTCCGTAGGTGTTCAGTGAAATTTCTGTAGATATGTGCCAAGTCCAATTGATTTAAAGTGTAGTTTAAATCCTGTGTTTTATTTGTTGCCAAGATGACCTGTTCAATGCTGAGAGAGGGGTGTTCAGGTTCCCGACTATTATTTGTATTAGGATCTATCTCTTTCTTTTGGTTTAACAGTGTTTGCTTTATATATCTGAGTGCTCTGGTGTTGGGTGCATATATATTTATGATCATCATGTCTTTTCATTGGATAGATCCTTTTATCATTATGTAATGGCTTTGTCTCTTTTAATAGTTTTTGGTTTAAAGTCTAGGTTATCTGATATAAGAATAGCTACTCCTGGTCATTTTTAGTTCCAATTTGGGTGGTATATCTTTTTCCATCCCTTTACTGTTAGTTTCTGTGTATCTTTACAGATGAGATGAGTCTCTTATTGATAGCATACAGTTGGGTCTAGCTTTTTAATCCAATGATTCAGTTTGTGTTTTTTGAAAGGGGAATTTAATCCACTTACATTTAAGTTTATTACTGAAAGGTATTTTCTTACTTCTGGCATTTTATCAATTTTTATTTGAATGTTTTAAGTATCTTTTCTTCCTTTCTTCCCCTTATTCCCCTTCAGTGTTTGTTGGTTTTTTGAGATGTTAATATATAGTTTCTTTCTCTTTTTTTTTTTTTTTTCCCCTTTTTTGTCTTTTTTACTGACTGGTAACAGGATTGCAACCCTCGGTGTTGCTCCCGCACCGTGCTCAGCCAGTGAGCGGGAACCGGTCTCCACATGGGATCTGAACCCTCAGCGGGAGCGCCGCCGTGCTCCCAAGCGGCGCACTCTCCAGTGCGCCACCAGGCCAGCCCTTCTTTCTCTTTCTTATCTGAATTTTTGTTCTACCCCTGGGTTTTGTTCTTTCTTGTGTATTCATGGTAATGATTATCATTTCTTGGATTCACATGAGGATTTCTTGTAAGGCTGGTTGTATGGTGGTGAACTCCGACAGAGTTTTTGTTTGTCTGGTAAATACACTATTTCCCCATTTATGAAGGATGGCCTTGCTTGGGCTGGCATTTTTTTTTTCTTTTAGTATTTTGAATATACCATCCCATTCTCTTCTGGCCTGTAGTGTTTCTGTTGAGAAGACTGCTGTTAGATTCTAATGGGGACTCCCGTATAGGTGACTTGGTACTTTTCTCTTGCTGTTTTTAGGATTCTCTTTGTGTCTTTGATAAATTTAATTTGCCTAAATATATTCTTTTAACAGATTAGTATCAGAAGTGGGATCCAAAATAAAGCTTCAGTTACCCCCAGGGAATATCAGGTGACCAGATGAGGTACCCATGGAACAAATTATGCTCACTGCTGTCTTGTTTGTAACTAAAGGTCATGAGTGAGTTTTTTCTCAGATATTGAGCTCCACTAATATTATTTTCTGAGCTCTTCAAGGTTATTTGAGCAATATTTAGATGAGGCTGGGTCTAGGATTGGATTGGGCTTGATATTTAACTGGATTTAATTCAGTTATAGGTCTCAGACCTTGGGTAGGTACCTTTTAGATAATGAGTTTGTTTCAATCCAAGGAGTCTGGGACTCCATTCATGTGCATTTTTAGAAAAATGGGTTAAACTTACTAGAGATAGCTTGGAATTAAGATGGTCACAATGGGGGAGTTTTAATATGGGGTAAGCTTGTCTCTTTGTGAAGTGACTTAGAAGAAAGGGAATCAAAAACTGTGCAACAACAATGAAATATATTATTTAATTGGAATGCAGAGGCATGTAATTAACTAAACCAATCAAAAATTGCCTTCTTAAAAGATTCTTTGCAAAAAGCAAATGAAAATCTTAAACAACAGACTAAGGACAAGATGAAAGACTTTGGTCTTTGACTGAATTAACCCTGGCTGTTTCTTCTCTTTATCCATCTTTACCCAAATACCCTGAATCCACTAACCTTTTTGCTAAATTACGCTTTCACCCTGAAGATGATGAAAAAGAAGAGATTTCCCTAACACAGGAGAAAATCCTAAAAAATTTACCGACTGATTTAGAATCCTGATAGAGCCTATGATCCAGGATTCTCTGACCTTTCCCGTTTTATTCACATAATATTGGGGCCTGGTGAAGCTTGAAAATGGATGGCAGCAGCAGGATAGTACAAAACTGAAGAGGACATTAAAGACCTCTCCAAAACCTCCTCATGAAAAGATGTAAAAAGAGCTAGAAAAATTGCTGAGAGTCTTTAGATACAATTCCTAATATTTTTCCACAAAGAGTTGACTGTTCTATCATACAGTCCTGCAAACAAACAAACAAAAAGGAGATGACAGTTTCAAATAAAAGAACTTGCTCAGAAACACTGTGAAACATTCTGGGCTCAAAATAGAGTAAGAAGTGTTTCCTGAAAGGACTGAAATAGCACTAACTACACTATTTATAAATGGATTTCATCATGAACATAGTAGTTTAATTAAAAAGCACAAACTGGATGGAAAGTTATAGATATGACTGAATTGGTGGCCTTAGCTGAATATTTTGAGAGGGCTCTAGAACAAGAAAAAAATTCCAAAGCTAACAAGCTTGTGTATCTTAAGTACAACAGTTTCAAGGGCCGAGAACAAAGGGCCCTCTCATGCTTATTTTAAACCATAAGCAAATAGTCTTAGAATGAGAAGTTCTTTACCCTAAGATGTCTGCCTCTTTTGCAAATTCCCAGGACACTGGAAGCATGATTGTTCACTTTTAACTCATTCCACCAGTAAGTTTCCTCCCTTTAGGTCAAACTATTTCCCCACTAGCAGCAGCCAAAGAGATTTTAGCCCTCCTGATGATAATCAATATTGAGAGGTTCTCAAGGATTCTCCAGTAAATTGCTCCCTATACGTTTAAATAAATATAGAGAAACAAACACAGTGTTGAAATTAATGGGAAACGTTGTACCATACTGGTGGATACCAAAGCTACCCTATCTAACATAAACCCCACTTTAGTAAACCAACAAATCCCTCAAAGTAAAAAGGTCATTTCTGTGGTGGGGGTTTCAAATCAAGTTCAAGAGCTTCCTGTATCTGAATGTGTCCAATTGACTTTGGAGCGATTTTCAGGAAAATATACATTTTTACTATATGATACTGCTCTAGTAAGCTTGCCAGAGTGAGACTTATTTTCAAAGTTAAAAGGGCACATAAAATTTTCCTCAGAGAGAAATAATCTCTCCTGAACCAGAACTGTTATGCTCTCTATAGGCAGAAATTGTTAAGTTTGAAACTCAGGCCTGCAGTACCCCCGACCTTTCTAAAATACCTGAACACTTACGGGCTTCTTCCTCAACTTATATAGGAAGGATTAAAAGCATGAAACTTATAAATAGATCATTCTAAACGTTTGTCTAAATTACCCCAATATCCACTAAATACATAACATTGATCCAAATCAACATCCTTATCATGATCTATGTAATAAACAGTGCAATGCACCTGATTTTGAAAAACAAAATTGGCATCTAAAAGGATGTAAACTCAATGTTAAGCATGGACTCATACCGGGCCTGCATGGCCACCTAGTCCTTCCTGAGTCTTTAAAGCTTCCATTATTATGAACTCTGCACTAAGCAACTCATTATGGAGTAGACAAAATGATCCAAATTATGAAAAATATGTTGGTGAGGTGACTGTTGCAAAATTGCTAAAATGGTTTAAAACCAATGTTTGGTTTGTCAAATTCATAATTCTGGGATGCCAAAAAAAAAAAAAAAAAAAAAAACTTCAAGTGGTGCATTTCCACAACCTAATGGGCCATTTGAACACTTACAGATGGTCTTCATTCAGGTGCCACCCTCAGTGGGGTTTCAGGATGTTTTGCAATGGCTTGCATGTTTTCTGGTTGGGTAGAAGCTTTCCCATACAGAAAAGTCAGTGCTGTGACAGTAGCTAAGATTATTAGAAAATGTGTTTCCTTTATCAGGTATGCCTGGAAAAATCTCTAGTGATATAGAAAAACATTCCAGTGATAGGGAAACTCATTTTATTGGGCAAATTATAAAGCAGTTAAATAAGGTGTTACAAACACAATGGCATTACATTGTCCTTATCACCCTCAGTCTTCTGGAAAGGTTGAAAGAATAAATGTCATCTTAAAACTAAAATTGGCAAAGTTAACTGAATCAATTGGGTTGCTTTGGGCAAAGATACTGCCATTGGCTTTACTGGCAATCAGATACAGTCCACTAGAAAACATAAGTTGACCCCTTATGATGTAGTTACTGGAAGACCTATGTTCCTAATAATAGAACCTCATGACCTCCTATTCTTCTAATTCTGATATGACTAAATACTGCAAGGCTTTATGCATTATGCCAAAGTGTATTTTCACCAGGTAAAGGAAGCTTTTCATGATCCACCAGCTGAGGACAATCACACTTTTCATGGTCTTCTGGAAATGTCATCAGAAAAAGATTGCCCTTGAACCTCATTGGAAGGTACCATACCAAGCTCTTCTCACCACCCACACTGACGTGAAGCTTCAGGGCCTTGAATATTGGATCCATGTCTCACAACTAAAATGGCCCCTCCAGACTCTTTGAACTGTGAACTTGTTGGAGACTTTAAGGTAAAGCTGACCAGAGAAATTTCTCCCCCAAAGCAGATAGTGTCGTAGAAGTAAGACAGTTTTCTCAAGAACGCAGATCAAGATGTCTCTGTCATCTGTGTAAGCCTTATGCTTTTTTCTTTTCTCTTATTTCCTTTTGTCCCAATCCTTTCCTTTTCCCCACAGAAAAATACATGGGATCATAATCAGTGGATGGCTTTAGCTCAAGCTTATGCTTTAGCACAAAACCACAGCAATTGTGGATTTTGTGGATTGATACCAAAAAATCAGAAAACAATTCCACTGACACCAGTGCCTCCCCACGTTCCCAATGAGACTCACCTTGAAACTGCAAAGGAAAAGTGGAAAGCTACCTTTGATATTCTAAATATTGCTGCTACTTGCTTTCCTGCACTCACTAGAAACAAAATTCTAACTTTTCCAATTAATAATCTGGTTATTACAAAATATAGAAAACCTATCCAAGTGATGCCTGTGAAAGGTATATTGTGCTTTCAGGCACCATGCACTCAAGATCTGGGAATTATCTATGTGGGTACAAGAAATTATTTATTTAATGTCACCAGATTAAATCCAGTAGGGTCCCTTTTTTCCAAATGTGGTTATACACCCTTATTGCATGCTATAAAGAAATCACAGAAAAGTAAATTTCCTACTGGATGCTATTATGGAGCTATGCATATTTATGGGTGAACAGATTTATCTGACCCTTGCTCTAGTGCTCTAATGCTCCAATGAGAGTAGGTGGCCTTCCTTTCCAGCTCCCAAGGGCCTATATTGGGTCTGCACAGAATCTGCTTATTCCATTCTGCCTCCTCACTGGTTTGGATCTTACTATTTTGCCTGGCTCTTTCCTGCCTTTCCAATAGCATTCCCTGAAAGTTTTCAAAATAGATCCTATCATCAGAGGTCAAAACACTCAATAACTGAAATTGGCACCAACCTTGAAATAGATAACAGTATGCTAATCTCTCCTGAGGAAAGACTCCAGTAGAGTCCCTGAGGGCTCACTCTTGGTGGTAGCTGGGTACCAGTTGTATGGAATTTGAACTTAATCCATAAATTGGGGGGAAAAACTTGGACTTTGTAGCCAATCAGACCTCCCTGGGTTTTGGCTGGGCAGAAGCCACTCTTTAAAAGGTGGATGATAAGATAAGTATTCAACCAAAACACCTAATGGGACATCATGCAGCTTTAGAACTCCTTTTTGCTCAAGAAGGGGGGCTTATGTTTGGTATTGAGGAAAACTGAGTATTGTACCTATCTCTCCCCTGATTTGCTTATCACTGAAAGCTTAATTTAAAAGGCGGTTGATACTGCTGTTTTTTTTAGACTCTGCCACCAAATACATTAAGGGAATTTCTCAAGAGAAAGGAATACATGAGGTGTTCACAGGAGCAACTAAACAGTTGGTTTGCAGGCATCCTAATGGTGGATTACAAGCTTGGATTTTCCAAGGTTTTCTAATCTTTATGTTTTTTCTAGTTGGTCTCCAGGTTATTATGAGTTGTGTTACTAGCCTAAAACCAAAAATGAATGCTTCTTTAAATCAAGCCACTTTACAGAGAACTATGGTCATTAATTGCTGCCATACCCCCAAACAAGGACTATAACCAAATAGACTCAAATACACTTGAATTTTCTATATTGCCTGAAGCTTGACTTGTCTATTTTGGTTTGGTTCATTTCATAAGAACTCCTGTTTTAAGACTACACTTTGGACTTTTGATAGTCAACATAGTATCCTTGTTGTGCTGTATTCTCTCAAGTCTTAAATGTTTTGTGCACAGCCATCCATCACACATTGAATGGTCTCACTTTGACTAGATCAGCAATAACATGAGAATTGGTCAACTGGTGTGATGTTGAAACTACTGAACTCCATACTGAGACCAAAGAAGACTGGTAAACTCTATATTGAGAGTATAAACAGAAACAAAAATTTTACCTTTTGGAAGGGGCATTTCACTTCTTCTGTTAGTCTAACTAAATGGAGGGTAAGTCAATTTAATTTTCAACTGAACTGGTGGAGACTTGTGAATTCCACACTGAGACCAAAAAAGTCATTTGTGATCATGACAGAGAGTGGCATCAATGCATAATGTTTTGGTCAATCTTTGAAAATGAGAGGCTGATCAAAAGAGGAGAATTGTTAAATCAAACTAAAAATTTTTGGCTTGAGAAAGCCTCCACATTCTCATTCCTGAGCTCTTATATCCGAACTGCAATGTAATGTACCACATAAGCACATGGGCAAATTAAAAGCCGAACTTAGAAGTGCGTTTCTGTGATGATAGCTGAATCTCAGCCAATTGCAGGCAGTCAACTGTTGTGTCCCTCACTTCCTTTTTTTGTACTGTCACTTCCTTTTTTCTGTCTATACATCTAACTGACCATGCATTTTTGGCCATAGTCCCTCTGAAAATATTCTGATCCTAGGGGCTGCCCAATTTATGAATCATTTCTTCCTCAAATCAAACTTTGTTAAATTCAATTTGCTTGAATTTATTCTTTTAACAGGCTTAGAATCTGACTTTTACTTTGTAGAAGCTGCTGCTGAAGAATAAAGCTTTCTTTGGCTTAACAGGGCTGGAGTGACAAAATTGAAGAGAGCTAAGGCTTCAAACAAATAGTAAGTAATTTGCTGAATATCAAAATCAGGGAAAGGGCACTCAAATACATGTAGCTCAATTATGAAGCACTGGCAGATCTACAAAATTTTGCCACTGTTTAAATCTAAAGCTCTGCTGATGAGAAACCCTGATCACCCATCACTCACTCCTCAAAATTTTGGAACCAGTAGTGAACTGAATCAAGCTAAACATACAAACTATATGTGAACCAGTTCAATCACAAATTAAATTGACTTACCCTCCATTCGGTTAGACTAACACAAGAAGTGAAATGCCCCTTTCTAAAAGTAAATTTTTGTTTCAGTCTGTACTGTTCTTTTAATACAAAAGTCCTGGAATGCAATCAAATATTGCAAGACATATTAAAAGGCAAGTAAATTAAATTTCTAATCAAAAGTGGAAGCAGTAAATAAAAGTATACTCAGGGAGAACCTAGATGTTGGAATTAACAGGCAAGAACTTTAAAGTAAATATGATAAAAATGTAAATGCATCTAGTATAAAAGGCAGACAATGTGCATAAAGAAATGAGAAAGTTTCAGTATAAAATGGAAAAATGAACCATGTAGAAACTACTAAAATAAACCAGGTAGAAATGGTAGAAATAAAGAATATAATACCAGAAAGAAATAATTCATTATATATGTTTAACAACAAACTGGACAGATAAGAGAAAACAACCACTGACCTTGAAGACAGGTCAATTGACAATATTCAAAGAGACAAAAAGAAGGAAAAAGAACAGAACATCCAAGATACATGAAATAATATCAAGTGGTGACACATATATTTAAGTGGATTCCCAGAAGGAAAGGAGAAAAAGTTAAATAAAACCAACATCTTAAATAGTGATGTCCAAGTACTTTCCAAAAATGCTGACATTAACCCATAGATCTAAGAAGCTCAGCATATCCCAAAGAGGAAAAAAAGGGAAGATATATAAACACCATATTTAGGCACATCATAGTCAATCTAGTCAAACAGTCAAACATAATCAAAGACAAAATTAAAATCTTGAAGAAAGTCAGATTAATAAAACAATTGCATATAGGAAAGCAATGTTACAATGACATTCTGACTTCTCACCAGAAACAATGGAGACCAGAAAATGATGTAATATCTTTAAAGTTCTGAAAGTTAAAAAGAAATTAGTCATTTTAGGATTCTATATCAAGCAAAAATACATTCTCAGTAAGCAAAAGGTGAAAGAACTTATCTCCTGCATAAAAAAAGTTATTCAGGTATCTATACCAGATAAAAGCCCAGATCTGCAGAAATGGGCACATCTTTGGATGAATCTAAAAGAATGCACACACACACACACACACACACCATATTGATAAATACATGGTATACTTTAAAAAAGAGAATATTAATGGAGGAAAATGGAAATTAAATAGTGATTAAAATAACAATAAAAGACATAGAAATCCTAAATGTATCTGATGTGTACCAAACAATAGGGCTTCAAAATACCTGAAGAAAAAAAGTGAAAAGTTTAAAGTAGAAATGGAAGCATATACAGCATAGTTGCAAATTTTAGCATCTCTGAAGTCAACAATAGAACACAAATACAAAAAAATATTAGTTATAATGTAGAAGATCTGAATAATCATACAAATTGATCTCATAGACATTTATAAAAGATGACACCAAATAACTGCAAAATATACATGTGTTATGTGCACATGGACAATTCACCAAAATAAAGCATCTGGTAGGTCATAAGAAAAGTCTCAGAGTTTTCAGCTTCTGTGACCCACTAATTTCCCTTCTAGGGATTTACCTAAGTGGAAAAAAAAATATGTCTATAAAAACATTTGTATAAGAATGTGCACAGCAGCCTTAGTTATAACAACCAAACTGTAAACAACCCAAATGTCCATTTGTAAGAGAACTGATAAATAAACTGCAGTATATTCACAAAATGAAATAGTACTCAGCAATTTTTTTAAAAAACACAAACAGCTTCTATACAAAGAACATAAATGAATCTCATAAAAGCATAACAATCAAGACTGAAATAAAAAAATACACAAAAAAGAGTACCTGAATTTCTACAACAAGCAAAACTAAAATATTTTAATAAAAGTCTGAAAGGAGATTATCTGGGGAGGAGGGAAATGGACAGGAAAAGGGCACAGGGGATATTTCTAAATCTTGTTTTGGGTGCTGTTCTACAGATGTACTCAATTATCAAAAGCCATCAAATTGAAATCCCAAGATCTATATAAATTATATTAATTGACCCTCTATTTTCTTTTAAAAGTACTGTTTGATGCATTTTTAACAAAATAAACATAGTGTGACCACCACCTGGATCAAGAACAAAATGTTGTCAGGACCTGACAGTGATGGAGTAACTGGGAAAAACACGTTGACTTTCCTCTACACTCACAACATAACAATTAATACACAGAAGACAGACTTCTGTGACCAAATGTGTGGGGATTTCTCCCCACTGGCAAACAAGCCAGCAATTCTTCAGCAGACACCAGCTGGGTGTCCTCCAATTTTACTCTGATGCTATCTACCTGGAGATAGTGTCAGCTTCCACAGGGTGAGAGCTCAGTCCCCAAGACTGCCTACCACTTCAGATGCCAGTCATAAGTCCAGGCTTCTGGAACTTCTAACCAACCAGTTATAAACCGGGATACCTATAACCCCCTCCTTGGGTTTAATTAGTTTGTGTAAGGAAAATTGAAATATAAATGGTCAGGATTCCTCAGATGTTTGGAATGTTGCCGAGCATGACCTAGCCTGTTTAATGTAAATATGCACACGTGCGCCCGGGTGTCCCTTGGTTATTGTCTGATGTAATTGCACATGTGCACCCAGGTGTTCTTTGGTTATCTGACTTGCAAAGTATAAAGGACAAACAACTCTGATCCACAGTGACCCCTGCCTGTGGGATGCCCCAGAGGGGCC
>NW_007743233.1:19108-19471 GCF_000696425.1 Galeopterus variegatus | reverse complement strand
TAGATCGATGAACTTGGTCTGATGAGTTTTCTGTGATCACTTCACTTGGTCTGATCAGTTTCCTTTGATCGATTAGTCAGGTCTGATTAGATTTTCCTAGATAGATTAGGTTGGTCTCATTATTTTTACTAGTTCGATTTTTTGGGTCTGATTACTTTTCCTAGATTGATTAGTTGGGTCTGATTAGTTTTTCTAGATCGATCATTTGGGTCTGATTATTTTTCGTAGATCGATTAGTTAGGTCTGATTAGTTTTCCTAGATCGATTAGCTTCGTCTGATGAGTTTACTTAGATCAATTATTTCTGTCCGAAGAGTTTACTTAGATCGATTAGCTTGGTCCGATGAGTTTACTTAGATCGATG
>NW_007743233.1:14143-16400 GCF_000696425.1 Galeopterus variegatus | reverse complement strand
GTCAGATGAGTTTAGGTAGATCGATGAGCTTGGTCTTATGATTTTACTAAGATTGATTAGCCTGCTAAGATGAGATTAGTTATATAGATGAGCTTGGCTGGATGAGTTTACACAGATCGATGAGCTCGGTCTGATGAGTTTACGTAGATCAATTAGCTCTGTCTGATGATTTTACTTAGATGGATTAGCTTGGACCGATGAGTTTACTTAGATCGATGAGCTTGGTCTGAATAGTTTACTTAGATTGAAGAGCTTGGTGTGATGGGTTTAATTAGATTGATGGGCTTGGTCTGATGAATTTAGTTAGATCAATTAGCTCTGTCCGAAGAGTTTACTTAGATCGATTAGTTGGTCTGATGAGTTTACTTAGATCAATGAGCTTTTAGTGATAGGTTTACTTAGATTGAAGGGCTTGGTCTGATGAGTTTTCTTAGATCGATGACTAGATCGATGAGCTCGGTCTCATGAGTTTACTTAGATCGATGAGCTCGGTCTGATGAGTTCACTTAGATCGATATGCTTGGTCTGATGAGTTTACTTAGATCGATGAGCTCGGTCTGATGAGTTAACTTAGATCGATGAGCTCGATCTGATGTGTTCATTTAGATCAATTAGCACTGTCCGATGAGTTTACTTAGATCGATTAGCTTGGTCAGATGAGTTTATTTAGATCGATGAGCTTGGTCTCATGAGTTTACTTAGATCGATGAGCTTTATGTGATGACTTAACTTGGATCGAAGGGCTTGGTCTGATGAGTTTACTTAGATCGATGAGCTTTATGTGATGACTTAACTTGGATCGAAGGGCTTGGTCTGATGAGTTTACTTAGATCGATTAGCTCTGTCCGATGAGTTTAAGTTGATCGATTAGCTTGGTCGAATGGGTTTACTTAGATCGAAGATCTTGGTCTCATGAGTTTACTTAGATCGATGAGCTCGGTCTCATGAGTTTACTTAGATCGATGAGCTCCGTCTAATGACTTTACTTAGATCGATGTGCTTGGTGTGTTGAGTTTACTTAGATCGATGGGCTTGGTATGATGAGTTTAATTAGACCGATTAGCTTGCTCTGATGTGTTTATTTAGATCGATGAGCTTGGTCTGATGAGTTTACTTAGATCGATAAGCTTGGTCTGATGAGTTAACTTAGATCGATGAGCTTGGTCTGATGACTTTACTTAGATCGATGTGCTTGGTCTGATGAGTTAACTTAGTTCGATGTGCTTGGTGTGTTGAGTTTACTTAGATCGATGGGCTTGGTATGACGAGTTTAGTAGTTCTATTAGCTCCCTCCAATGTGTTTACTTAGATTTATGAGCTTGGTGTGTTGATTTTACTTAGATCGATTACGTTGGTCTGATGAGTTTATTGAGATCGATTAGCGTGCTCTGATGTGTTTATTACATCGATGAGCTTAGTCTGAGGAGTTTACTTAGATCGATGAGCTCCGTCTAATGACTTTACTTAGATCGATGTGCTTGGTGTGTTGAGTTTACTTAGATCGATGGGCTTGGTATGATCAGTTTAATTAGAGCGATTAGCTTGCTCTGATGTGTTTATTTAGATCGATGAGCTTGGTCTGATGAGTTTACTTAGATCGATATGCTTGGTCTCATGAGTTTACTTAGATCGATGAGCTTGGTGTGATGAGTTTATTAGTTCTATTAGCTCCCTCCAATGTGTTTAATTAGATTGATGAGCTTGCTGTGTTGATTTTACTTAGATCGATTAAGTTGGTCTGATGAGTTTACTGAGATCGATTACCGTGCTCTGATGAGTTTATTACATCGATGAGCTTAGTCTGAGGAGTTTACTTAGATCGATGAGCTCGGTCCGATGAGTATAATTAGATCAATGAGCTCGGACTGATGAGTTTACTTAGATCGAAAAACTTGGACTGATGAGTTAACTTGACCAATGACCTTAGTCTGATGAGTTAATTTTCATCGATCATCTTGGTCTGAAGAGATAACTTAGATCGATTAGCTTGGTTTGATGAGTTTACTTAGATCGGTGAGCTTGCTCTGTTGAGTTTATTTAGATCAATGAGCTAGCTCCGTTGAGTTTAGTAAGATCGATGACCTTGGTCGGTTGAGTTTTCCTAGATCGATTAGCTTGGTCTGATTAGTTTTCCTAGATTGATTAGTAGTGTCTGATTATTTTTCCTAGATCGATTAGTTGGGTCTGATTATTTTTCCTAGATCGATTAGTTGGGTCTGTTTATTTCTCCTAGATCAATTAGTTGCATCTGATTATT
>NW_007743233.1:13297-14133 GCF_000696425.1 Galeopterus variegatus | reverse complement strand
GATCGATGAGCTTGGTCTGATGAGTTTACTTAGATCGATAAGCTTGATCTCATGAGTTTACTTAGATCGATGAGCTTGGTCTGATGAGTTTACTTAGATCGATAAGCTTGATCTCATGAGTTTACTTAGATCGATGAGCTTGGTCTGATGATTTACTTAGATCGATACGCTTGGTCAGAGGAGTTTACTTAGATCGATTTGCTTGGTCTGATGAGTTTACTTAGATCGATGACCTTGGTCGGTTGAGTTTTCCTACATCGATTAGCTTGGTCTTATTATTTTTCCTAGATCGATTGGCTTGGTCTGATTAGTTTTCCTAGATTTAGGTCTGATTAATTTCCTAGATTGATTAGAATGGTCAGATTAGTTTTCCTAGATCGATTAGCTTTGTCTGATTAGTTTTACTAGGTCGATTTGTTGGGTCTTATTACTTTTCCTAGATCGACTACCTTGGTCTGAGTAGTTGTCCTAGATCGATTTTCTTGGTCTGGTTAGTTTTACGAGATCGATTAGTTTGGTATGATTTGTTGTCCGAGATCGATTCGCTTTGTCTGATTAGATTTTCCTTGATGGATTAGTCAGGTCAGATTATTTTTCCTAGACTGATTAGCCTGGTCTGATGATTTTTCCTAGATTAATTGAGTTGGTTTGATTAGTTTTCCTAGATCAATTAGCTTAGTCTGATTATTTTTCCTAGATCGATTAGTTGGGTCTGATTATTTTTTCTAGATCGATTAGTTGGGTCTGATTATTTTTCCTAGATCGATTAGTTGGGTCTGATTATTTCTCCTAGATCAATTAGTTGAGTCGGATTATTATTCCTAGATCGATTAGTT
>NW_007743233.1:12783-13228 GCF_000696425.1 Galeopterus variegatus | reverse complement strand
TGTATTCTCACATAATTAATCTGGAGACCCCAAGAGCAGTTAAAGAGATATTTTGATGATTTAAAGAATATTTTTAGCTAATGGTACTTTTGTAATTTAAAGCTTTGTACTTTGTGTATTCAAAATATTCTAGGTGAGGATAGATTAGGGGATTAAAAATTTTAAAAAAATAAAGTCCATCACCTTCTTTCTATTATGTTCTTACACCATTTTTTAACAAGTATTTCATTTCATTTCATCCAATGAAAATCATGTGACTTCAGCAAATTTTACCTAATTATGTTAAAAATATAGGTTTTATTTTTATTTATTGAGACATTATATCCAATAATGCTTACTGATATGATGACATGATGTAGGTATTTCACAATTATATTTTATTCTTTTATGGTAATAATGAAAATACAAAAGGCTATCAAGAATAATATTGCACTCTTAGAAAGGG
>NW_007743233.1:9901-10670 GCF_000696425.1 Galeopterus variegatus | reverse complement strand
GATCAATTAGCTCTGTCCGATGAGTTTATTTAGATCGATTAGCTTGGTTTTATGAGTTTAATTAGATCCAAGAGCTGAGTCTGATGAGTTTACATAGATCGATTAGCTTGGTCTAATGTGTTTACTTAGATCGATGAGCTTGGACTGATGTGTTTAATTTAATCGATGAGCTTGGTCTGATCAGTTTACTTAGATCGATTAGCTCGGTCTGAAGAGTTCACTTAGATTAAAGGGCTTGGTCTGATGGGTTTACTTAGATCGATGCGGTTGGTCAGATGAGTTTAGGTAGATCGATGAGCTTGGTCTTATGATTTTACTAAGATTGATTAGCTTGCTCAGAGGAGATTACTTAGATAGATGAGCTTGGCTGGATGAGTTTACACAGATCGATGAGCTTGGTGTGATGAGTTTACTTAGATCAATTAGCTCTGTCTGATGATTTTACTTATATGGATTAGGTTGGACCGATGAGTTTACTTAGATCGATGAGCTTGGTCTGAATAGTTTACTTAGATTGAAAGAGCTTGGTGTGATGAGTTTACTTAGATCGATGAGCTTGGTCTGAATAGTTTACTTAGATTGAAAGAGCTTGGTGTGATGGGTTTAATTAGATTGATGGGCTTGGTCTGATGAATTTAGTTAGATCAATTAGCTCTGTCCGAAGAGTTTACTTAGATCGATTAGTTGGTCTGATGAGTTTACTTAGATCAATGAGCTTTTAGTGATAGGTTTACTTAGATTGAAGGGCTTGGTCTGATGAGTTTACTTA
>NW_007743233.1:8233-8901 GCF_000696425.1 Galeopterus variegatus | reverse complement strand
TAATCGATCTGATTATATTTCCTAGATCGATTAACTTGGTCTGATTACTTCTCCTGGATCGATTAGCTTGGTTTGATGAGTTTACTTAGAAAGATGAGCTTGGTCTGATGAGTTTTCTGTGATCACTTCGCTTGGTCTGATTAATTTTCTTTGATCGATTAGTCAGGTCTGATTAGATTTTCCTAGATAGATTAGCTTGGTCTGATTATTTTTACTAGGTCGATTTTTTGGGTCTGATTACTTTTCCTAGATTGATTAGTTTTCCTAGATCGATTAGTTGGGTCTGATTATTTTTCGTAGATAGATTAGTTAGGTCTGATTAGTTTTCCTAGATCGATTATTTTTGTCTGATTAGTTTTCCTAGATCGATTAGTTGGGTCTGATTATTTTTCCTTGATCGATTAGCTTCGTCTGATGAGTTTACTTAGANAGATCAATTAGCTGGGTCTGATGAGTTTACTTAGATCTATGAGCTTGTTCTGATGAGTTTAGTTTGATCGATGAGCTTGGTCTGATGAGTTTAATTTCATCGTTTGGCTTTCTCTGATGAGTTTACATAGATTGATGATCTTGGTCTAATGAGTTTATTTAGATCAATGAGCTTGGTCTGAAGAGTTTGCATTGATCGATGAGCTTGGTCCGATGAGTTTTCTTAGATCGATGAGCTC
>NW_007743233.1:5651-6235 GCF_000696425.1 Galeopterus variegatus | reverse complement strand
AGATCGATGAGCTTGGTCTGATGACTTTACTTAGATCGATGAGCTTGGTCTGATGAGATTACTTAGATCAATCAGCTTGGTGTGATTAGTTTACGTAGATCGGTGAGCTTGGTCTGATGAGTTTACTTAGATCGATGGGCTTGGTATGATGAGTTTACGTAGATCGATTAGCGCTGTCTGATGAGTTTACTTAGATGGATTAGCTTGGTCTGATGAGTTTACTTAAATCGATGGGCTTGGTCAGACGAGTTTACTTAGATGGAACAGAATGGTCTGATGAGTTTTCTTAGTTCGCTGAGCTTGGTCTCATGAGTTTACTTAGATTGATGGGCTTGGTCTGATGAGTTTTATTAGATCGATGAGCTTGGTCTGATAAGTTTACTTAGATCAATGAGCTTGGTCTGATGAGTTTACATAGATCAATGAGCTCTGTCTGATGAGTTTACTTAGATCGATGGGCTTGTTCTGATGAGTTTACTTCGATCGATGAGCTTGGTATGTTGAGTTCACTTAGATTGATGAGCTTGGTCTGATGAGTTTACTTAGATTGATGTGCTCCATCTGATGTGTTTACTTAGATCAAT
>NW_007743233.1:0-322 GCF_000696425.1 Galeopterus variegatus | reverse complement strand
CTGATGAGTTTACTTAGATTGAAGGGCTTGGTCTGATGAGTTTACTTTGATGGATTAGCTTACTCTGATGAGTTCACTTAGATCGATGATCTTGGTCTGATGAGTTTACTTAGATCGATGACCTCCGTGTGATGAGTTTACTTAGATCGATGTGCTTGGTCTGATGAGATTACTTAGATCAATGAGCTTGGTGTGATTAGTTTACGTAGATCGATGAGCTTGGTCTTATGAGTTTACTTAGATCGATGGGCTTGGTATGATGAGTTTACGTAGATCGATCAGCGCTGTCTGATGAGTTTACTTAGATGGATTAGCTTGGTCT
>NW_007743232.1:15367-19472 GCF_000696425.1 Galeopterus variegatus | reverse complement strand
TGCCTATAAGTACAGTAATTCTTTCTTCTGCTGTTGAAGTTCTCTATTGAATAGTTTAGATCAGTTGTTGTATTCTTCAGCTCCAGAATTTTCATTTGGTTCTTTTTAAATGTTTTTTTTTTTTCTTTATTACATTTCTCATTTTGTTTATAAATTATTTTCCTAATTTAATTTAGTTGTTTATGTGTGTTTTCTTGCATCTCATTGCATTTCTTTGAGATGATTATATTGAATTCTTTTTGAGGTGATTTTTATATCTTCATTTTGGGGGTGTTAATTATTAGAACTTTATTAGTTTTACTTGGTGGTATCATGTTTGCCAGATTCTTTGCTATCTGTGTAGTCTTGTGTTAGTATCTGTGCATTTGAAGAAGGCACCACTTTCAGTCTGTACAGATTGGTTTTAGCAGGTTAAAGCCTTCTCCTGTTAGGTTTCCAGGCCGATGGAATTGCCTCAGGGATTGTTGTCAGATGGGATTGGAACTGGGTCTTATGTCTGCTGCTGGATCCACAGAAGGAATCATCATTGGCAGACCTGTTACTAGGGTCTCTAGCAGTTCTTGATCTTGTCTGGTTCCTGTGTAAACTGGATTGTCTCCAGGATCTTGCTCCATAGGCATGGAGCTTGGATGAGGCTCTGCTGCTAGATGCACAGATGAGTGTGGCTTCCTTTGGCACCCTGAAAAGTCTCCTTCTGAGTCATGGGTGTGTTCCTGGGCAGGAAATACTGCCATAGTCCACAGCTGAGAGGGCCTGGAACTGAGTTGCAGAGTTGCTTTAGGGTCCAGAGCCAGGAATGAGTTTAGTCCTGCACTGGAGATTCAGGTGAGTATGTCTCACTCTCTGTCTCTGTGCCACTGGAAGGACTGATCTCACACTGTTGCTGAGAGGGATTGAAGCTGAGTCTCTAAGCCATTTCAGGGTCTACTGTGGTACTGAAGTTGGAAAGCCTGCCCCAGGACTCAGACAAGCAGTTCTCTCAGTGGGTCCCTTTACTGCTGGCAGGACTAATCTCTGACTACTGCTGGAGGGGTTGGAGCAAAGTCTTAGGAATTTTTCAGGGTCCACAGCAGAAACTAAGGTCAGCAACTTCCCTGAGGATTCAGGTATGTGTGACTACTTCTGGGTCCCTGTGCTGCCAGCAGGACTGATCTCTGAGGGCTGCTGGTAGGAACTAGAGCTAAGTCTCAGAGCTGTTTTTAGTCCACAGGTGGGACCAAGGTTGACAAGCCTGACCTTGGGACTCAAGGAGGTATAACTAACCTTGTTGTTCTGTGCTGCTGGGAGGACTGATCTCTGATCACTGCTGAGTGGGGATGGAGCTTAGTCTCCATTATTCCTGGTTCACAGCTGAAACCAAGTTAGCAAGCCTGTCCTGGGGACTTATATGGGTGTTTCTTCCCTCTGGGTCTCTATGCAGCCAGCAGGACTGATTTCTGTTCACTACTGAGAGGGGCTGGAGCCAAGTTTCAGAGCTGTTTCTCGTCTACAGCCAGGACTGTGGCCAGTAGGTCTGTCACCTGAGGCATGAGTGGGCATGACTCTACTGAATCCCTGGAAATATGGCTCTGGTAGCAGGACCAAGGTCTAATGGGGCTTTAATGACTTGCAGGGAGATGCAGCTGTCTCTGAGTCTTGATCTGGGGCCACGATCAGTGACTGTGCCACCTACATGCAATTCTGTCCTCCCAAAATGACCTTCCTAAGTCTTTAGCTCCACTGAGGTTTTACAGTCTCCTACCTGAATCCCAAATCTTCCACAAAGGCACTTTTACCCTGAATGATGCAAAATTATTGTTGCTGTGGGGTGAAATGAGTGGGAAACCTCCTATTCCACCATCTTGCTGATGTTCCCAATCTTGAAAGTAGCATTTTTAGGAACATCTTTTCTATGTGTGTCTTTCACATGCATTACAGAGTGGTGAATACATTCACTCAGTGAAATAACACTGTTCTCAAATTGCTACTCCAGTAATGTTGTTATAACCATATTTTATGTGATGTTTTCAACAGTGTTTTTCATGCATAATAGAGTGTTGATTAACCATTCACTGGAATAATACTGTTCTAAACCTTGTATTAAAGTAGCATCTTAAAAATCTCTTTTATACATGTGTATTTAACACTGTTTTACATGCATTACAGATTGGTAAATATATACATTTGCTGAAATGTCACTGTTAACAACCTGGTGGATAAGTAGATTTCAGGGAAAAATCTTGTATACGTGTATTGCTTTGCCCCCCATGGATTTGTCACCCCACTTCCCATGGTGATGGAGATGCAAAGCATTACTCAAAGCCCATCTCTTCTGAGCAGTGAGAAGACCCAAAGTGGTTAACTTCCCCGTAACCCTTAAGCAAGAGGCATTCCTTCCTTGGGAAATTAACCACGAATCGGGGTTCTCTTCCTGCATTTATTCTCCAGCCCAGGAAGTTACAGGAAGAGACATAGGTGGGGTTATAGTTTAACAATATAGGCTGGTAACTTTCAGTGAAAACAAGTCAGATGACATTCCCTTAGACAATTAAGTGATCCACCAACAAAAGCTTGATCTAGTAAACATTCCTTCTCCCTCCAGCAGCTTCCCAGTAACTTTACATATTAATCAGTAACTAGTTTGTCTTTGAGCCAGCAACCTTGCTGTGTTATAGATCTTTATCTTACACCAGAGACTTTACAGTCTGAGGAAAATTTCTTGTCCTTTGCAAAGTTAATATTTGAAACTGCAAGGCTTTGGAAAACCAGGCCCTGTGAAGTACATTTGCTTTATGAATCCTCTACATGCATGGGTCTTTAAGCACTGTTTTGTAAGCATTATTATGTAGTTAATATATCCATTCACTCAAATCACATTATTCTCAATGTGATGCTCAAGTGGTATGCTAAGAATCATCTTTTATATATGTGATTTCAAACACTGTTTTGCATGCAACAGAGTAATAACTTCAATCACTGGAGCAAATTTGTTTTAAATATAGTGTGCATATAGTATTTTTGGAAATATATTTTATGCATGTATTTTTAAACACTGTTTTGCATGCACAAACAGAGTAGTGAGTATCTCCACTTACAGAAATAACATTGTTCTCAATGTGGTGTTCAAGTAGCACTCTTCAAAACATCTTTATACATATGTGTTTAAGCAACATTTTACATGCATCACTACAGTGAATTCTTATAATTTATATTGCCTCAGCATCTATTTTGAATATAAGTTGGACTTTCTCATACCAGAAACAGGGGTTATTCACCCTGGACACAGTTTCCATTTCTCTGACCCCTCTGTTTTTCTTGTAGTCAATCCAGGTATCTACATTACACAAATGCCTCTTGGCCACTATCTCCCAATGGGACAGCCAGAAATAATCCACTTGATTCACCATACTGATCATTACACCCCATAAGGACTGGATGGATATGCCACAGTGACCACCTGTCAGTCACAGTGTGACTCCCTGGAACTTATGTCTACTTGCTCTAGACCCACTAGTTAAAAATACTTTGGTAATGCTCATTTGGGTAATGCCCTACACCCCAATAAAAGCTTTGACACACAGGTTTCTATTGTTTCTCACCCACCAGTTGAGGGTGCCTGTCTCAATGGCTCCCACTTTCCCACTGACCTAAAAGACAAGCTGTTCTCTTCTCTCTGGGATCTATAGGTAAAAAACTGCTTGTGTTTTGCTGAGTTGCCTACTCTTTGTCTCACCTGAACCTAGCTTATTTCCCCATCAGGGCTCTCCTAGAGAGTGGCTATTTTGGTAAGAATAAACTGGACATGGGTCAGGAAAGAGCCACAAGGTCATCTTCCAGTATAAACAAGTTTTCTCTGAGAGGGACACCTGGTCATGGGTCAGACATCTGCCAGGATAAAAAAATTCCCCTGAAAGGAACATCATAAGCCTCATGGTCACATCCATTGGCACCCTGTCAGGGCAGGGCTAGGGTTTATGGCCACTCTCCAGAGAGAGACCTGAAGACCAAATTAGAGAAAAACACAACAATTGGCATAGTGAGCAGAGTGTGTGGTCATGACCATGTGGGGCACAACAAACTGCCTTTAGACTATTCTTTGCTTACTAAATGGCTCTCCCACTTGACT
>NW_007743232.1:6297-14683 GCF_000696425.1 Galeopterus variegatus | reverse complement strand
GTGGATTTCCCTGTCCTCAGTCCCTTGCCAGATGCCAGGGTACTGGAGGAGGTCACCCTTCCTACACTAGACCACTTTATTATCTGGAAAACCCCTTGTGATTAATTGAGTGAACGGCACGGCTAACCATCACCCATGATGGAGCTTAGTGGAATGTTGCTGCTTTCCACTCTTTACTCAGACTGTCCCTAATAAAAGATGCCCCCCCAAAAAAATATATATATATGTGGCCAAACTTCAGGCAATCATTTTATCATTGGATGCCTTGGTCAACAAATTATTCCATCTTCACATTGATTATAAAGTATAATAATACTTAAAAATTGTCCCCTTCAAGGTAAAACAAAACAAAACAAAATTTCTGGGAATCTCTTGCCTCACAGACATCCATAATATAAATCAAAATTACACCTGGCTCGACATATACTAAGGCCACAATACAAGGCCTTGCTGGTACTCTTTTTTTTTTTTTTTTTTTAATTTTTAAAACTTGAATTGACACATTGAAATTTTACATACTTGTGGTGTAGAGTCTGATGTTTTGATACATATATATGTTGTATAATAATTGGGTTACGATAGTTAAAATATCAACTCATGAATTTATCATTTCTTTGTGTCAAAAGCATTTAAAAACCTCTTCTCATGTTATTATGTAATATAAAAACTACAGTCACCCTACTGTGCAGTAGAACATCAGAACTTATTCCTCCTATCTAATTGTAATTTTGTACCTGCTGGCCAACTTCTCCCTGTTCCTTGCTGCTGCCCTCCAGTCTCTGGTAACCACTGTTCTACTCTCTACCTCTATAATACCAACTTTTTTTCTAGATCCCACGTATGAGTGAGGTCATGTGGTATTTGTCTCTCTGTGCTTGCTACAGACATCACCCATTGTAAACAAAACACACATTTTACTTCTTAAAATATACATCCTGGATTCTTGAATAAGGCATGCAATAGAACTTGCATGTACCTAATAGGCCCCAGATGATTAGTTTAACTGAAAGACATAAGAGTCATCTCAAACACTTCCTTTCCAAATTCCAATATTTCCTTCCCGAATTTCAAATTTATATATTGTGCCAGGCCTTAACCTATTTTTTTTTTATAAATTTTTGATCTTGCCCCCACCTCATAAGGGCTGGAGGCCAGATTGAGGGCTTATACTGTCCTAGGACTCATTAACCATAGATTTTGCTACAAGCCATCCAGCTACTCGGGTATGAGACACGTTTGAACCTAAACTTCCACCATAAAGCAAAAACAAAAATTGTTTCAGGTGCAGCTACACACCATTCTATTAACTGTTGGTCTTTTTACTACTGGTTTGCGTACTTTCACTGTCTTACAATCTGGAAGACCTCATCAACTTGAGTGGGTACTCACTAAAAAGGATACCTCAGTCCGACATCCAGGCAACACTGCCCTGGCCCAAATTATCTCACTGCTGGAGATGATGTTGCCTCAGACAACGTCACTCCAACCCAAGAACTCACCATTGGATGTTACTTTGCCCCAGTGCCAGAGACAACTTCACCCCGTATATTGAAACCTTCACCCATGAACTGCATCTCCTAAGACAAAAAAAATGGATACAAGACATTTTTTGCATTTCTTCGTGAATTCATTGTCTACTTAGCCCATGATTTTGATATACTTCTTGCTTTCTGCTAAAGTGTACACATTTATACTTCACAGCATAAAAAAAAAATTTGATAGAGGTTACTAAATTAACAAAGATTTTTCTCCTCATGAACCACTTGCCTCATATCAGTAAACTCATTGATCCCAGAGGGAGAGAATGACCCACCCCTGGTCTCTTTTCCTACCACCCACCTTTAGTGCACCTCCACAACTGTTCTTTCACTAACAGTCAAGGTCTTCATCTCTCAAACTACAACTGTCTTATTTTGAAAGATGACCTCAAGGCAACAAGGGGTAAACTGTAGAGAATTCTTACCATTTTATGTTATCTCAGTGTTTATTTTGAATAAAAGTTGGACTCCCTCATCCGGAAGAAGGACTTAGTCACCCTGGACACGGTTTCCAGTTCTTCACCTCCTCTCAGTTCCTTAATGTGATCAATTCAGAAACCTGCCGGTGAGGAAAATGGAATTAGTTTAGCCAGGCCCTCTCTCCTCATATCCGGTTGGGTGTGATTCAGCATATTGTTGTAAACAAGTTACATAAGAGTGGCATAACTGTGCATGTGTGCCCATGTACCCCTTGGCTCTTTGCCACTGTGTGTACTTTTGGTAAAAGGGCAGCAGATCTGAACCACTGGCTGGTAGAGCTCGCAGTTGGAATAAAGCGTGCCCACTTTGCCAGTGGCTGCACAGTTTTTCTTTCAACTACCTGGCTCAGCACCTGCACAGGAAAGGGCAGAGGGGTCTGTGATCTAGCCTGACAATTGGCGTAGTTGTCATCAGGATTCCGAGCAGGCAAGGGAGCCACTAGCCCCTCAGGAGAGGGAGGAAATGTGGCTATTCTCAAGCATGTGATACTCAGCAGCCGTTTTCCTGTTGAGTGGGGTTTGGCAGTCACTCACTGTACTATGAGTCAACGTGGACCAGGCACTCCATGAAGTGGTGTGGCTTTAAAATTTGCAGCAGAAAGCAGACTTGTTGGAAGTGCGAGTACTTGTTCTGGAGGCTGAAATACAGCAACAGGTCACTCCTGCTTCCAGCACCAGGGACAATGATGAGCCTGATGGTGAGTTGGGGGAGACTGTGCGTCCCCTGGCATGACTTGCTGTGCATCAGAAACTGAAGCATAAGCAGACTATGGGACCGGATGGACAAGCAGTAGGCAACCCACAAGTGACCCAATTCATTATGTATGTCCCCCATACTCAAGCTGAGTTGTTGGACTTAGGGAAACAATTCTGGCAGAAACAGGGTGAACCCCTAGCTGCTTGGCTTTTGAGGCTGTGGGACCTAGGGATGGATGGCGTAATGTGCTCTGGTGAGGAGATGGAAAAGTTGGCTTCCATCACCACACATCCACCCCTGCAGCAGTGGTCACAGAACAGCTGCAGATATGCTCTGGGACAGGATAACCACTGCTTGACGGAATGGGTGAATGTAGCTATCCGAACCATGTGGACAAATGCTGGAGAACTGCCTGAAACTGTGAGTAGGTGGCAAATGTATACTGAGCTGGTTCAAATAATTTGGGAGCTGGGGATGTGACAGTCCGTGTTTAATGTGAACACCCATGGCCCAAATGGTGAATGTTTTACTGGCAGCATGAGAGTTGTAGTGCTGCAAAATGCCCCATTAATATCCTTTGGGTCACTGATGGCCATTCTGGCCCCATACATTGGTCATCCTATACATGAAGTAATGACCATAATGGTCAGTCTGGGTGAGGAAGAGGGGAGGAGACAAGCAAAGGGTGTCTGAAAGGTAGTGAAGACTAAACCCTCAAGAAATGCTTGGGATTTTACCCTGAAGGGACCGAGAAAGACCAGCCATATGCAGATGTGGTTTGACTTGCTTATGGCAGAAGTTGATAGGTAAAAAATCAACTGACAACCAAATGAGGTCTTGTTTGCCTTGTGGCAGCAATTGCACCCCAAACAGTGTTTCACTAAGTGTCCAGAAACAGGTGGCAAGGTATGCCCATTGAATTTAAAAGATGTTTTGGTTACTTCCATGGAGGCAGATGGACTGTTCTTTTTTGGCTAGGGAGAAGACCAAGGTGCTTATTTTGGGGAGCAGATGAGGACTGGACGCCTCGTGTTGAACTGGTAATACATTGGTCAGGGACAAATCTGCAGTGTGTATTGGCATTGGTGGACACCAGCACAGAATATAACCTGATACATGGCAACCCAGATAAGTTTCTGGGGGCCATAGTGAATGTCGATGGCTATGGAGGACAGATTATTACAGTCAAAGCTATGTCTTTGCTGCTGAGCATTGGATGGTTGCCCCCTCATGTATATACCGTACATATATCTCCTGTATCTGAATACATCTTGGGTACAGATGTGTTTTATAGGCTACACCTGCAAATGACAGTTGGAGAATTCTTGTTGCAGATACAGACAGTGAAGCCTGTGTTCTGGGACATACTAAACATGACCCACAGGTATTACCCAACCCAAGACATGTGGTCAATGTGAAACAGTATCTCTTGCCAGGAGGACATGCAGAGATAGGTACAACTATATTGGAATTAGAAAAAGTTGGCATCATCTGGCTCACATATGTATGGCCAGTGAAAAAGCCAGATGGTACCTGGAGGATGACTGTGGACTATCAAGAACTGAACAAAGTAGTGCCTCCTTTGCATGCAGCTGTGCCTTTGGTTCATGATGTGATGGATCAGCTGATGACTCAGCTAGGAACTTATCATTATGTACTGAACCTTGCAAATGCTTTTTTCTCTATCCCAATCTCGACTGATAGCCAAGATCAATTTGTCTTCACCTGGGAAGGAAGGTGATGGACTTTTCAAGTGTTGCCCCAAGGCTACCCGCTCAGCCCAACCATCTGTTGTAGTTTAGTGGCTGGAGACCTAGCCAAGTGGACTAGGCCCAGCACAGTTACAATGTTTCATTTTTCAGATGATGTCTTACTAACCTCTGATTCTCTTGCAGATTTAACCAAGGTAGCTCCAAAGCTGCTAGGTCATTTGGAACAATGTGGGTGGGCCATATATAAGGGTCTTACCCTTTGGATATGTACTTGGAAATATCACCAGTGGCTGGTAGGTCACTGACCCCTGTGGGGACAAGCCATGTGGCAAGAGTTATGGCAATTAGGACATGGAAAGGAATAAGTCTTTTCCATGTCACAGAACATTCCCCCTTAGCCAGTCCAGGCAATGATGAAGCTGATGCACTGGCTGAGGTAAGGTGGCTGGAGAGAGCTTCAGTAGCTGACATATCTGGGTGTCTACATTGGAGAATGCAGCATGCTGGCTGCAAGACAGTGTGGTTGATGGTTCACTGGGTGCTGCATGCAGACAGGCAGAAAACCTGAGAGGAGGATGCTCCTAACGTGGTGGCAGGTGGATCTTGTGGGATCACTGCCAAAGTCAGAGAACTACAGGTATATCTTCACAGCTGTTGATACAGCTACTGGTCTTCTGTTTGTATGACCCCAGACCAGGTAAGCACTATTAAGGTGTTGAATAGCCTTTTGGCCATGTGTGGTCAGGCCCTGATCATATAAAGTGATAATGGAACCCACTTTACTGGACATGAAGTACAGAAGTGGGCTTCTCAGTTGTCCATTCAGTGGAAGTTACATGTGCTGTATCATCTCCAGGCGGTGGGAATGATTGAACGGTACAATGGTCTTCTGAAAAAGGGAATAAGGCTATCTGCCCAATCCCCAACCCTGAAAGTGTGGACATGACAGTCAGGATCTTAAATGAGAGACCCCACAAGGGTGGACCCTCTCCAGTGGAGGCTCTGTTGCATAGAGCCACAGTACCTGTTCCTGCAACCATTCTTTCCAGAATGGTAAGCTGGCATGTATTCTGCCAGAGGGATGAAAGCTCCCTGTATTGGTGTCAATAAACTTTTTGTCTTTTCACCCATAGCATTGTGGCTGCAGGCACCAGAGTCAACTTGACGCAAACATACATTTGTGTGGCCAATGTGTCAGCTTGCTGAATATGCACCAAGTTTCCTACCAGTGTGGCTGCAGATTCCCATGGAAAATCACCCCAAAGACAACTGCTAACTGGACATGTGTATGAGTGGGGTTTTCATGGCTAACAGTTGAAGGGATAGAGCTATGGGGACAAGCCACAAGATGTATTGAACATACAATAAGTACAGAGGTTATATGGATGCAGGGGTCAGCCATCCTTGCTAAGGGAACATCGTGGAAGATTCTGAATGCATAGACTGTATGGCAAGGGATCCTGAAGGGGTGGAATGTGATGAAAATGGAGTTAGTTTGGTCAGGCCCTCTTGCTTCATATCTGGCTGGGTATGACTAAGCACATCTGTTGTAAACAAGTTACATAAGTGTGGTCAGTGTGCATGCACACCTATGTACGCCTTGGCTTGTTGCCACTATTGTGTGCTTTTTGGTGTGGAAGGCAGTGGCTCTGCACCGCTGGTCAGAGGAGGTCACATCCGAAGAATAAAGCATGTCCACTTTGACAGCAGCTACTTTGTTTTTCTTTTGCTTACCTGACTCAGGATCTGCACAGGAAGGGCAGAGGGGTCTGTGATTTATCTTAAATGGTCTCATTTACAAACTAGGGCTGATTTAAAAAATAACTCTTTCATAGAGCTTGAAGAATAACTTGTCTTCATAGTTATGAATAGATTTTAATATGTTCACTATCTGTTAGGAATATATTCAACTGTTCTGAATCTCCCCTATCTTTGTGAAATTGTGATTCTAGGGTGGTAAAAATGTCTGGAAAAACAATTTTTGTTTTCTCTCTCCTCCCAAACACCTGCACAAGACTCTTGGGTAGAGATCAGAGAACACAGTCTATTAGAATGTGGTAAGCAATGGCCACTGTCACAGTGACACCTGCCTTCCATTACCCCACAGATCACAAAGTAAAGAGAAGAAAGAGCTAGAGACTGAAACGGAGAGAAATAATCAGAAAAATGAAAAAATAAATGAAAGGCAAGGAAATCCAAAGAGGAGAAAGGACTAAATCAGAATCGTCCTGGTCTTCTTTATAAATATGGCCTGTGTAGTAATTAACATAAAATATGTTTTTGTCTTATAAATTATTATTAGATACCTGCCCAGGTATTTAATCTCGTTCTGGAAGTGGCTTGTGTTCTATTCTTTCACATGCCGTACTATTGGAGAGCTGGCTTCACTTTATTCCTAGTTAGGTTTACACTTGTATGTGTTTCAGGCATTTCCTCCGAACACAGACATTAACAGACAGGCCCTTTTCACCAGATGTTGTCTTCCTTATGGTTGCTGCTTATTTTTTTCACATTGCCTCTAACAGTGAGATTTGTTTCCTTCTCCTTTCTCTAAGCCTATCTATTATTTTCTTTTGCAGAAGATCAATGCAATGGATAACCTTAGCTGAGAAAGAAGCTGTATGGCAAAATCCTCTTTTAATCAAATAGAAGTCCCCAAATAAACACAATAGACCTCATTAGACTAATTTGCTAAATTTCCCCTTTCATGAACACTTCGCTATCCTGCTTAGAGAACATACTCTATATAATGAAAGGAAAAAGAAGAATTGGTACCTCTTTAATGAGGTGTCAGACAAATTCACCATAGATGACCTTCTGGCCCTAAGGAGGTCTTCAGATAATTGATCTACAATGTGCACATTATCAGACAACAGTGCAAATTAGAACCAGCCACCAAAGATATTCACTCTCTAAATGACTTTCTGACATTTTAGAACATTAGAGAAGAAACATCTTTCCTTTGGGATTCATATGAGTGTTTGGCGTAATTTCTTTGTAAACTCCATATAGGAATATTCCCAAAAGGAAAATAACACAATCCATAAATACAAGTGGCTTATGTTTTTGATACACAAATATTTTGATAAGGTATTTCATGAGAAGCTTAGACTTTTACAGTTATCTTGTTTTCTCTCCCTATAACCTCCAGAGTCAGAACAGCTAGATAGAGTACACAGACAGGCACCTTGCCATGGGACTTAAGGAACCCCAAGGAAGACATCTTTATACTCTGACACTACCTTAAAAAACTGCACATCCTCAACAGTGAAGTGTCATAAGCTACTAAGTCCTTATGTAGTACTTCTAGACAGACTCTGCTGCTGGACACCCTTTCTTCCTCTCCTGATTCTGCCAATTCTTAGCTATGGTGAGGTCATGGACAAAGCCCCAACCTTGATAAGCCTCAGCATTCCCTTATACTAAACTTGTGATCATAATGCCATCCGCATCTTTGGCATGTTCTGGATATTACATGGGGTAACGCCTGTAGGTGTTGGCCATAATGCCTAGCACACAGAAGGTGCTCAGCCATCACTAGCTACTGTTATTATTACTAATGAATACTGAGTTCCACTCTACACCCCTGAGGAGGGATCAGGAAATGTGAGCTCACTGTGGCTCACGTGTAAATGATAATATTGACAGTCTTAGAAAATGGTTCATAACAAATGGCAGTGAGGGGTGACAGAAAGACATTTTATGCTCAAGAAAATTTTATTTAACCCTCTGAAATATAGTTTCTCTCCCATAAAATGGGGAAATAACAAAATCTATCTTAGATGATCTTGCAGCAATTACATGAGATGAGATAATGCATATAAAGCTGTTAGAATACACAGGATGTAGCACACAGTAAGTTCTCATTGAAAGTTAGTGCTTTTTAGGGCCAGCCCGGAGGCGACGCTCCCGCCGAGGGTTCGGATCCCATGTGGAGACCGGTTCCTGCTCACTGGCTGA
>NW_007743232.1:3653-4192 GCF_000696425.1 Galeopterus variegatus | reverse complement strand
CTTATATATACTTAATTTTTGAAAAATATCATTGTCATATCCATAAATATCTGAATTTTTTTGGATGGACTACCAAGTAAGGTTTCAAGGGATAGTTGCTCCAGCCAAAATAGAATATATATCAGGGCTGCCTTCATATACCATTCACTTTGTCCAACAAATGAGGTCATTTGTCAGAGCTTCATGGAACTTAATACTGCAGGGCTCCAGGGATTTCTTGTAATGCTTAATAATTTAAGCTATTGTCAGTTTGTGTGTTTGGATGTGATATCATTTGGGAATAGTCATAAACTCCCCTTTAGTTCAATCAGTTTCTTTTAACCTTGACATAAGCGTATAGACAGAAACATAAAGACATTCAATGCAAGCAATCAACAGTTTGGATTTATACGTAGAACTGACTGGGACTGTCATGCAACCTGTTTACACTGCATAAGTTACTACAGCAGGTGTGCATATGACTAACTAGATGGCTCCCTGTGTAACCACATGCATTATGGACAATAATTATGGACTGCATATATGGATGTTCTATATAA
>NW_007743232.1:0-707 GCF_000696425.1 Galeopterus variegatus | reverse complement strand
TATGGTGAGGTCATGGACAAAGCCCCAACCTTGATAAGCCTCAGCATTCCCTTATACTAAAATTGTGATCATAATGCCATCCGCATCTTTGGCATGTTCTGGATATTACATGAGGTAACGCCTGTAGGTGTTGGCCATAATGCCTAGCACACAGAAGGTGCTCAGCCATCACTAGCTACTGTTATTATTACTAGTGAATAATGAGTTCCACTCTACACCCCTGAGGAGGGATCGGGAAATGTGAGCTCACTGCGGCTCATGTGTAAATGATAATATTGACAGTCTTAGAAAATGGTTCATAACAAATGGCAGTGAGGGGTGNGGAATATGATGCCCCTTCAAACAGAAACTCTAAATATATACTCAACATTTTTTAGGAGAGGTCTCACACTTGGTTGAAGGCACAGGGAGAAAAAGATGATTCTGTAAGGCAGCACCCTTGTTTCTCGTACAGTCTACTTGACCACACAAATACGCAGCACTTAACCAAGAATTTTTGGACCCCACAAGCTTTGCTGTGAGTGGAACAGACGAACGCTTCTTACAGTCTGTCCCAGGCAGCTTAACCAATCATTCTTTGCAACATCGCCGGTATTCTCTTTTAAGGAGAGTTATGGCAAATACAGTTTTCTTCTTTTCTTTACACTTTCAGGGATGTTCTATTGTTTAGGGTCCCAGGCAATCACCTATCTGTCCTTCTTTCCTTT
>NW_007743231.1:19035-19473 GCF_000696425.1 Galeopterus variegatus | reverse complement strand
AAAAAAAAATAAAAAGGACAATGAATGAAAGAAAGAAAGAAAGCAAGAGAGAGAGAGAACCACAAAAATACATTGAACTTTCAGGAGAGAACAAACTTAAGGCTACTAGATATAGGAGGGAGTGATATGTTGGGAAAAGGGCATAAAGAAAGTTTATGATTTGTAATAATTAATATGCTGATAATAGTAATAAAAAAGTCGGGAAGTCTCAGAGTCCAGGCTGCTGATGTTGACAGTAAATTCTGTTCCAGATCCATCTACACTGAATCTTGATGGGACCCCATTGTGTAATCTGGATATGCTGGAGATCAAGACCTTCAGATCTCTCCCTGGATTCTATTGCTACCAGTGTCAATAACCAATAATGCCCTGACTTCCCTGGTAGTGACGGTGATTCTGTGTCCGAGAGATGCAGGAAGGGAGGATGGTGACTGGGTC
>NW_007743231.1:9178-15935 GCF_000696425.1 Galeopterus variegatus | reverse complement strand
GTCAGACCACAGTCCTGGAAGGAATATCCACTAGGACATCCTCAATCAGTGATGACAGGAGGTGTGTACAAACCCCAGCTACATTCCCTCTCAGGTAGAATAAACCAGAGACATTTTTCCAGGGTTTCCACATGGGCTTGAGCTCCAGCCATTCTCAGCTGTAGTTGGTTTGCTGAAGTGCCCCTACCACTCCATCTTCTCTTCCCTGTCTCCATTTCTTCCTTCCCTCAGTGTTTGCTGAACCTGGTAAATTTGACAACTGCACAGAAATTCTTGTTCCTTATTTATCCAACCTATAATAGTAAACAAATTCTCCTTCCTGCAGTATTTCTCTGGTCTGAATTATCACTACTTTTCCTTTTGAAGTGGGTAGGAAAATTAAGAATATATTTAGAAAAAATAATTTTTTCTTTACCAATATCTCTTAGATTGGATTTAATCAGTAATTTATTTTTTCTGGGTCACAAATAAAAAGAACCCTTAAATAGCTAAGGACCTTGAAGTCCATGTTAAATGCAGTATAGTAAGTATACCTCAGCACTGAAAACCCACAGACCGGAGGGTTCATACATCTATATTTCTTCTGGCCCTCTTTCTTCATAAATCTGCCTTGTGATTTTTTTATTCTAGTCTAGGGAAGGGCAGCTGTGGGGATGAGAAGGGTTGTTGATGGACTGAATAATGCCTCCCCCACACAGACGTTAATGTCCTGACCTGTGGCTCCTGTAAACATTACGTTATGTAGGTGAAAGTTGAAAGGATGAAAATGCATTCACGTGTGGGAAGCCCGAAGATGTGCAGTCAGCGAAGGCCATGAAAGGAGGGTCCTCCTAAATGGGTAGGAAAATTAAGAATATATTTAGAAAAAATATTTTTTTCTTTACCAATATCTCTTAGATTGGATTTATTCAGTAATTTATTTTTTCTGGGTCACAAATAAAAAGAACCCTTAAATAGCTAAGGACCTTGAAGTCCATGTTAAATGCAGTATAGTAAGTATACCTCAGCACTGAAAACCCACAGACCGGAGGGTTCATACACCTATATTTTTTCCTGGCCCTCTGGCTTCATATATCTGCCTTGTGATTTTTTATTCTAGTCTAGGGAAGGGCAGCTGTGGGGATGAGAAGGGTTGTTGATGGACTGAATAATGCCTCCCCCACACAGACGTTAATGTCCTAACCTGTGGTTCTTGTAAACATAACGTTATGTATGTGAAAGTCAAAAGGATGAAAATGCATTCACGTGTGGGAAGCCCAAAGATGTGCAGTCAGCGAAGGCCATGAAGGGAGGGTCCTCATGAATAAATGTCAATAACAAGAACTATCACAAAAGACTCAGCAGGTGCCATAACCACACACAAAGGTCTTCACAACCTTCCGTACACACCTTCTGAAATTTCTCAGTCAGGAATTCTACTCAGCAACTGCTTGTCCAACTTCTAAGTAACACTACATTATTCTTGTTATTTATCCTTACACTCAAGGATTATTGTTTCAAAACAATTATATAATCCTCCTTATTTTGCCTTTAGAAGCTTCCCCTTGATCCATCTCCTCAAATACACACATATTTTACTAAGGAACACTTATTCTGATTGCAAAGGCCACTCCTGAATATCATTTTCATTTAGAGAGTTTCTCTTTCTCTGTGTTATCTAAGTTTGATATGAGTTAAAATGAACTTGGAAAAAGTGTTTCCTTTAAGGATTTTGAAATTGGAAGATTATCTTGAATTATTTGCATGGGACCAATATAATCAAAATGGTCCTTTTTGTTTGTTTGTTTGTTTGTTTGGCTCTGGCAGGTATAGGCATTGAAACCTGGACCTTGGTGTTGTCAGGCCCATGCTCTAACCAAATAAGCTAACTAGCCAGCCTTACAAGAGTCCTCATAATAGGGAGGCAGGAGGGTCACAGGCATAGGGGAAATGTGACAATGGAAAGGGGTGTTGGAGTGATGGGTGAAAGGGAAAGGGGCTGTGGAGCAGAAATGTGGGAGCGTCTTGAAGCTAGAAAAGCAGAGAATTGGGTTCTCCCCTACAGCCTCCAAAATGAACAGCCTTACTGACCTGTTCATTTCTGCGGAGTGAGACTTCTCACCTTCACATCTGTAAGATACTAAATGTGTGTTGTTTGAAGGCAGTAGCGTTGTGAGAATTTGTTACAGCAGCGATAGGAAACTGATACAAGAGAATTTTTTTGCCTTAATGAGTAAGAGGGTGTCTTTTGTTCTCTCTACCATATACACCTTGTTATCATTTGGTGTCAATTTTGACAGCAGATGGAGAATATTTGAACTGTAGGTAGAGCTAACACTAGAATTCTTCTTAGGTAGAAATCACTTGGGCAAAATACCTTGATTAAATCAATTTTTAGTTGAAACATATTGATGTACATATTTTGGGGATACAAAGTTATATTTCAATACATCTATACAATGTGTGACGATCTGTTGAAAGTAATTAGCATATTCATCATAGCAAAACTTAATCATTCTTTGTGATGTGTACATTTGATCTCCTCTCTTCTACTCATTTGGTAATACGCAGTGAATCATTCAATTATAGATACCTGGGTTGACTCTTCACCAATAGTTCTTATTTTATTGTCTAATTGTGATTTTGTGTCCATTAAGCTGCCACTCATGTACAATGAGTATGTGAGAGCATAGGGTTCAGCTCTCACAGCACATGAGAGGAAGGAAGAGGATTTTGCTTGTTATTTTTCATATTAGGTGGTCAAATAATATATATACAAAACAATGTGAGAGAAACAGACAGTGTCAGTGACATGGGAAGGGAAAAAGGAGACAAAGAAAGGTTCAGGTTCAATACAAGATGTGTTCCTACCCCCAAATGTGAGCTAGTGTTATGCAGAGTCTGTAAGGGCTTGGAGAGAACTGTGTTTTATAAAAGAAGCCACAAGAGAGACTGGGTTTACATTTAGGGTGGCTCAGCCTGAGGAAGAGGCAGCAGAGAGTTGTGAATTTCACACTGTTTTTCTGGTTTTATCTCTTTATTTATAGGCTGTGGGCTCGTCTATGAGATGAATATGGACATGAGGAAGGAGCACATTTAAATTCTTAGATTGTGTGCCAAAAAATATTATTGAATAAATAATTAGTTCACAAAAATAATAAAAAAATAAATATTTTGTCTTACTTAAATGTTTTCCAATTTTTAAGTGACTTTCCATTTTCTTGGACTTTTAGGTGAAATATGGAGTAAATATGTACTAAAAGCCTACAACCTTGATGTAATATATAAGACATTTAAATTCTCATTCTTTAAAAGACAAATCCAAATACATAGAAAGGAGAGATTTTGCCCAAATCCACAGAGTTCTTAGTGTCAGAGCTGAGATTAGCTCCTAGAACTTCTTGCTCATGTGTACTTTCCAGTACACTGCAATAAAGGAAGATACAAGGACACCATTATTCAATTAAATAATGAACTGAGCTTACTGACTATATTCATTGTAAACCAACTTCATTTAGAAAATCAGTTTCAATGAAGCACACTGATTTTAAGTGCACAGTTCAATAAATTTTGCAAGTAAATATTCTTGTATAAAACTTGACATGAACTTACGTTTTCATTTCTCTTGGGTGAATACCTAGTAGTACAATTGCCGAGTCTTTACAGTAAGTGTTTAGGACTCTGCCAAACTGGTATCATTTTCCAAAGTGGTTGTATCATTTTATATTTCCACCAAGAATTTATGAGATTTCTAGATGCTACAACTACTTGGTTTTTAAGATTTCGCTTAACTTACGCATAACACTGAAGAAAATATGTAATATTCACTAAGCTATGTTTTTCTTACCATTTTCATGCTTTGTACCTGTGCTAGACATGTTTCAGGATATTGAGAATAGAATCAGTACTGTCCATGCCCCTTTTCAAACACCTTTCTTAAGTAAGATATCTAGGATGGTAATAAAAATAAAGAGAGTTTTGGTGGTAAGAATAGACATTATTCAATATTTGTTATTATCATGTTTTATAAGGCAGTACATTTTGAGCTGAAATAACATTTGATGAGGACTCTGGATAAAATTGTTCTAATTTCAGCTCTAATATTTATTACTAGAAAACATAATAACCTGTCTGAGCCTGAGGAACTATGTCAATAAATGTGAGTCTATCTACCTCATTTTTACAGGATGGAATGATGTGATAATAGAAATAACATCCCAAAGGCATATATGAAAAGTTGCTTTCATATCAGCAGTCTTACGAAAGTTAATGGGAAGATTTGTATTATCTTTTTATTTTATTTTTTCCACAAACTAGTTGAAGTTACATCATAGGTTACTAATATTTTCCATGTTTTTATTTGGGGAGGGGGTAGATTGCCTTTTTTTCCCCCCCTTTTTTTTTTGGATGTCACAGCAAACATCTTGAGAAATACTACCAAAATTTTATAACTTCAGATATGCTATACAAATCAAGCTCCAATAATTGACTTTTTTTTTGTCCTAGAGAGTGAATATTAAATACAGGTATGATGTAGGAATTCAGGAGGAGAGAAGGAACAATATCAGCATAACACAAACTGTTTAATCCACAACCTACATTGGCCCACAGTTTTAGACATGCAAAATTCTGGAGAATAGTATCCTCACACTTACCTTTCATAGGCAAAACCCAAGGAGTGGTGGTAGGAGACAGAAAAGGTGTAGGAAGCCATCAAGTTCCACAACAGTACACTATATTTTATAAAGTATTAGGTTCCTTCTTACCCATCACCTTAGATTTCAGGAAAAAACATTCAAGAAGATGAATCAGAGCAGGATTTGCTGTTTGAGAAGCACAGCCACTCTTTTTGCACAGCATCTAAGGGACTCTGGAATGCAGCCCACCCTGGGTTTTATATCTAGAGACCATGTGATATGCTAGGCTAGGGTGTTGTACAACATCTTGTTTTAGTGGAGACTGGAACTTGGTCTGGGATGTTCTGGCCAGTCCTCCCTATNCAATGAAGCACACTGATTTTAAGTGCACAGTTCAATGAATTTTGCAAGTAAATATTCTTGTATAAAACTTTACATGAACTTATGTTTTCATTTCTCTTGGGTGAATAACTAGTAGTGCAATTGCCGAGTCTTTACAGTAAATGTTTAGGACTCTGCCAAACTGGTTGTATCATGTTCCAAAGTGGCTGTATCATTTTATATTTCCACCAAGAATTTATGAGAGTTCTAGATGCTACAACTACTTGGTTTTTAAGCGTTCGCTTACACATAACACTGAAGAAAATATCTAATATTCACTAAGCTATGTTTTTCCTACCATTTTCATGCTTTGTACCTGTGCTAGACATGTTTCAGGATATTGAGAATAGAATCAGTACTGTCCAAGCCCTTTTTCAAACACCTTTCTTAAGTAAGATATCTAGGATCGTAATAAAAATAAAGAGAGTCTTGGTGGTAAGAATACACATTATTCAATATTTGTTATTATCATGCTTTATAAGGCAGTACATTTTGAGCTGAAATAACCTTTGATGAGGACTCTGGATAAAATTGTTCTAATTTCAGCTCTAATATTTATTACCAGAAAACATAATAACCTGTCTGAGCCTGAGGAACTATGTCAATAAATGTGAGTCTATCTACCTCATTTTTACAGGATGGAGTGACGTGATAATAGAAATCACACACCAAAGGCATATATGAAAAGTTGCTTTCATATCAGCAGTCTTACAAAAGTTAATGGGAAGAGTTGTATTATCTTTTTATTTTATTTTTCCACAAACTAGTTGAAGTTACATCATAGGTTACTAATATTTTCCATGTTTTTATTTGGGGAGGGGGTAGATTGCCTTTTTTTCCCCCCTTTTTTTTTGGATGTCACAGCAATCATCTTGAGAAATACTACCAAAATTTTATAACTTCAGATATGCTATACAAATCAAGCTCCAATAATTGACTTTTTTTTTTTTGTCCTAGAGAGTAAATATTAAATACAGTTATGATGTAGGAATTCAGGAGGAGAGAAGGAACATTATTAGCATAACACAAACTGTTTAATCCACAACCTACATTGGCCCACAGTTTTAGACATGCAAAATTCTGGGGAATAGTATCCCCACACTTACCTTTCATGGGCAAAACCCAAGGAGTGGTGGTAGGAGACAGAAAAGGTGTAGGAAACCATCAAGGTCCACAAAAGTACACTATATTTTATAAAGTATTAGGTTCCTTCTTACCCATGACCTTAGATTTCAGGAAAAAGCATTCAGGAAGATGAATCAGAGCAGGATTTGCTGTTTGAGAGGCACAGCCACTCTTCTTGCACCGCATCTAAGGGACTCTGGAATGCAGCCCACCCTGGGTTTTATATCTAGAGATCATGTGATATGCTGGGCTAAGGTGTTGTAGAACATCTTGTTTTAGTGGAGACTGGAACTTGGTCTGGGATGTTCTGGCCAGTCCTCCCTATTTAGGAAGTTACAGTCACAGAACATTCTACAGTTGTTCTTGAGATCCACAAGGGAGAAAATGGGGACAACTGGATAGGTGCAATGCCACCCCAGAGAGCTGTCCTACAATTACTGTAGTGGAATCATACTGTATTAATCATTGTATTGTTGGTTTATTTCACATGGCATAAAAGTTCCTCCTCAAAGTTTGTTCATGTTGTAGCATGTGTCAGCATTTCCTTCCTCATATGGCCAAATACTATTCCATTGCATTTCTATGCCATATTTTGTTTATCCAATTTATTCCTTTTTAAAATTTGTGTTGCTTCC
>NW_007743231.1:7228-8310 GCF_000696425.1 Galeopterus variegatus | reverse complement strand
GGATGCAATTAATTGATTTTTTAAATTTTTAAAATTTATTTTTTATTATACATACATATGGGGTATAATGTTGATTATCAGTAATTGTGTCCAATGTGTGGTGGTTAGATCAGTATAGTTAGCTTATTCAACATTACAATATGCAATCTTTAAAGATTAGGTACAATTATCTCTGTTTATGTGCTTTGTATCTCTACTGAATTAGAAGGATATTTTGATGTGTGCACACCCATCTGGTGAGAGTTTTAGAACAAAGATTACAGAGGAAATTCCTGTAGTGAGAGAAGATACTGTATCTGGTCCTTGCCAACAAATTTTTTCATGAGGATTAACCTGAATCACGTTAATATAATTTAATTATCTCTTCATGTATGTATGCATATGTTGCATATATATTATCTTAATTAGAAATGAATACATGTATAGACAAGTATGTGTAGCTAACAGTTTATCAAATATATATATATATATACACATATATATGCACCTAACAATATGTATACTATATATTTATATTCACACTGTTTCATAAAGGAGGTTAATCTCACTCTTTTTGTTCAAATAGTGCTTAATTATTTCTGTTTTGATTTCTTCTAAAATCTGTATACATACATTACTAAATATTTATTTTTATGGTATCAATTTTAATAAGACATATCTATGTGTATGGGTGGAGGTAAAAAAATATTGTATCTGTCACCATTTTTATTGATTCACAATAATTGTATATATTTAAGAGATACATGTGATCAGTTTGATACGTGTATACAATGTATAGTGATCAAACCAGGACACTGCAATATCCATCATCTCATACATTTATCATTTCTCTGGGTTGGGAACATTCCAAGTCTTCTCCTCTATATATGTGGATATATAAAAAAGTTATTATTAACTATAGTCATCCTAATATGTTATTGGATATTACAACTTATTCCTTCCATATAACTGTATTTTTTTGCCCACTAAACAACATTTCTTCATCCCCCATCTCACCACCCAAAACTTTCCTACCTCTGGTAATCTTTACCCTAGACATTACCTTCATGAGATCAACATTTTAGCTTCCCTCTATGAGTGAG
>NW_007743231.1:3125-6142 GCF_000696425.1 Galeopterus variegatus | reverse complement strand
AATATATATATATATATATATATATATATATATATATATATATATATATATGTGTGTGTTATATATAATATGTTATATATATATATAATATGTTATATATATATATAATATGTTATAAATATATATATATATACTTTTTCCATTCTGTAAGTTATCTCTTCACTATGTCATTTTTTTTCTTTGCTGTGCACAAGCTTTTTAGTTTAATATAATCCCATTTATTTAGTTTGTTTTTGCTTCTTGTTCTTTTGAGTTCTTGCTCCAAAATTGGTTACCCAGATCAAAGCCCAAAAGGATTTACTCAATATTTTCTCCCAGTACTTTCATAGGTTCAGGTCTACATTTAAGATTTTATTCCACTTTGAGTTGATTATTGTCTATAGTGACAGACAGGGGTCTAGTTTTATTCTTCTGTATATGAATGTATAGGTTTTCCTGAACCATTTACCAAAGTGAATATCCTCACCCATTGTATATTTTTGGTGCCCTTGTCAAAAATATGTTGGCTGTTAATGCGTAGATTCATTTCTGCATTCTCTGTTCTGTTTATGTGTTTATGTGTCTGTTTATATGCTGCCATCATGCTGCTTTGGTTATTATAGCTTTGTAGTATATTCTGAAATCAGGTAGTGTGATGTCTCCAGCTTTGCACTATTTTGCCGAGAATTCCTTTGGCTATTCAGGGTTATTTGTGACTCCATACAAATTATATTTTATTTTTCCTACTTCTATTTAGAATATCATTGGTATCTTGATGCGGACTGCATTGAATCTATAAATTACTTTGGATAGTCTGGACATTTTTACAACATTCAATCTCCCAATCCATGAATAGAAGATATCTTTCTATTTTTGTGTATCCTCTTTAATTTCTTTCATCGCTGTTTTATAGTTTGCATTGTAGAGATATTTCACCTTTTTGGTGAACTTTACTCCTAGGTATTTAATGTATTTGGAGGTACTATAAATGGAATTGCTTAATTAATTTTTTTAAGTCATTTGCTGTTGGCATAAAAAAATGCTACTTGTATTTGTATGATGATTTTGTATCCTGCAACTTTATTGAATTTATTATTAGTTCTAACATTTCTTGGTGGAATCACTAAGTTATTCTAAATATATGATTATGTCATGAACAAACAAGGGCAATTTGATATCTTCCTTTCCAATTTGGACACCCTTTATTTCTTTCTCTTGACTAGGACTGTTCTGGCTAGAACTTCCAGTACCATGTTTAATAAAAGTGGTAAGAATGAGAATCAGATATTTCACCTTTTTGGTTAACTTTACTCCTAGGTATTTAATGTATTTAGAGGTACTATAAATGGAATTGCTTTCTTAAGTCATTTGCTGTTGGCATATAAAAATGCTACTGGTTTTTGTATGATAATTTTGTATCCTGCAACTTTATTGATTTTATTATTAATTCTAACATTTCTTGGTGGAATCACTAAATTATTCTAAATGTATGATTATCTCATGAACAAACGGACAATTTGATATCTTCCTTTCCAATTTGGACACCCTTTATTTCTTTCTCTTGACTAGGACTGTTCTGGCTAGAACTTCCAGTACCATGTTTAATAAAAGTGGTAAGAATGAGAATCCTTGCCTTGTTCCAAATATTAAAGAAAAGGCTTTCAATTTTTCCCCATTCAAGATGATGTTATCTATGGCTCTGGCATATATGGCCTTTAATATGTTGAGATACATTCCTTCTATGCCTAATTTGTTTAGACTTTTATTATGAAGGGATGTTAAATTTTATAAAAATTTTTTTGCAACTATTGAGATAATCATGTTTTTTTGTTCTTCATCCTGTTGATATGGTGAACTAAGTCTATTGATTTGTGTATGTTGGACCAACCTTATATCCCTGGAATAAATACCACCTGATCATAGTGAATCATATTTTTGGCATGCAATTGGATGTGTTTTGTTAGTAAGTTGTTAAAGAAATTTGCATATATGTTTATTTACTAAATGCAAGCTGGCAGTTTTCTTTTTTTGTTGGGTCCTTGTTGAGTTTTGGGATTAGTGCAATGCTAGCCTCTTATATAAGTGTGGAACAGTTTTCTTCTCCTCAAAACTTTTGTAATTTCTACTAAGCAGATTTGTAGATGGGTTGTTAAGTATTTAATTTTATACTATCAATTTTAGTAAAATATATGATCCTACTTTGATCGATGTATAAATATCATATCGCTCAGCTTTTGCCTGATAATGATTGGCAACTAACCACTCAACTACAATATCTTATCACCCTAAGCATTTATTTACACGTTCATGGATGTTCATGTTAACATCAATCTGACTGACCAAGGCAGGGCTCAGCTAGTTGTTTCTGCTGGATGGCACTGAGCATGTCCCCAGCCTGAGAACTGACTGTGGTCTGTGTTGAATGTTAAAGGGCAGTGACTACTTAAGGCACAGCATTCTAATGATAATTTGCAGTGGTGGTAAATACAAATCTTCAACACAGATGCACAGGAAAAGTCAATTTCAAAAATCTTTAAAAGAGGCACATGCAATTTTTATTTTTTCTTCTCCTTTGGTAATCCCTACAATTTCTAAAAACATTTACATCATTTAGTTATTAAGATATTTGACCATTCCATGGAAAATAATTAAGTTTTTAAATCTTTACAATATTAATTGTGTCTTAAAATCTAATTTTGCATTAAATATTAAATAAATCTGTGCATATTTTCAACTTATCGCTGTGATTATACATTTTCTTAAATAACCTCAGTAGAAAGGAAAAATAATCTCTAGTTAAAATGAATAACCCCTAAAACAACAGCTACTTAATCTTCCTATGGATCACCTTTTTTTTTGCTAAAATGCATATTGTCATTCAGGAGGTCTAAGGAGGTTCTACTGTTTTGTGTTAGTAACATGCTTTCTGTGACACTGATAATGCAGTTGGCTTCCAGACAAATTTGGGTAGCAAGGTACTTTCACTTTAATGAAAGAGAATGCTGCATGCTCATTTAGGGTTTTTTTTTTTTTTTTTT
>NW_007743231.1:0-677 GCF_000696425.1 Galeopterus variegatus | reverse complement strand
TTTTATTGTTACCATGCACTCATAATTCTGAGCAATGTCAGATATAGGATAATCCACCACAAATGAGTGGCCATTGTTACTTTCCAGTCTCCCCTCAACCCCTTGTCATGGCATTGGGCAGTCTGCTCATCTGTCTGATCAGCTTGATCCCAATCCAATGGGGAAAGGTGGGAGCTGCAAACCCTTGTGAAGTCTGCACTTTGAAGTTGGCTTTCATCAAGTTCTATGGATCAATGCAACATACATTTAAGACATGGGGAGATAGGCTCCACTTCCTGATGGCAGAAACATGTAGCAATATTCTTCTAATCTACTGTAATTATCTTCAGTTACAAACTTAACATCAACACAGATTAAAATGGTTGCAACATTTATCAAACATGCTCTATGTATCATGACTTGAGCTAAGTCTTGATATGAGAAGTATGTTTTATTGCCTTGTTCCTGATGAAGATGTTGAGGTAGAGAGACATTATGAAATGTGCCCAAGGTCACCCAGATAGTAAGCCAGGATTCTAATCACTAAATGTGATCCACAGAAGGCAGTGAGGGGCATGACAACACAGGGATTCCACATAGCCAGCTGGTTGGAACAATCCTGTGATGGGCACTGGTACTGGTCATCACAACAGCTGGGCTCCACACGCAATGACCTGAGCACATGGATTTCGATCTAT
>NW_007743230.1:17840-19476 GCF_000696425.1 Galeopterus variegatus | reverse complement strand
GGGGGCCTTGCAGCAGCTGGTCGGGGGCCTGCTTTCCCAAATACAGTCAGAGTGGGCGGTGGCAGGGCCAGGCGGGAGGGGCAGGGGTGGAGACAACGTTAAAGAAAACACTATTCAGTGACACCTGTGGAAGACGGTCGGTGGGGAGGCAGACTTTATTCAGGACCCTCGTGACAGGTTTTGCAGTGGGGGAGAGAGGTTTGGGCTCAACTCCAAATACAAGGGAAAGTGGGAATCTGCAGTCCAGGAGCAGGGGGGGTCAGTGGATGGAACATTACTCAGAGGAAACATCAAGGGTCCGGGGCATCCCGGCTAAGCAAACCTAAGAGGATTCTTGCTGGAGGCAGGCCAGGGTGGTCACATGTCACCTGGGATGCTGGGGGATGAGCACCTGATCAGATATCAGGATGGTCAGCATCCAGGGGAACAATCTGGGTTGAACTGATGCAGCAAGAGGAATATGGAAGTCCCATCGTCGAGGCCTTGCTGGGAAGAGGATTCAGAAGCTCCTGACTAGTGTTTGGCGGAGGAGAGAGTCTTTGCAATGAGGAGAGGAAAGTTTCACTCGACGGATGGCATTGCTGTTTCCATTTTTAAAATGATGCTCGCCAGACCCGTCTGGACCACAATCCAAGATCACAACAAACACTGAAGAGGTTCTGGGAAGCTTTCAATCCCCAGGACTCGGGGAAGGATAGGGACACATCTTGGAAGGAGGCTAAAAATTCACCCTCGGTGGTGCTAGGAAGAAACTCTACTCAAGCTCAGTCTTGATTTCCAGAGATTGGCGAGTCCAGGTGGAGAGAGCTGGCCAGCCCGCGACAGGTGCGAGCCGAAACAGAGGACGGCTGATGGCCTCCATCTCAGAAGCCACCCAGCGATGAGCACGGCCACCTGCAGACCAAGGGCAGGAGCCAGCCGAGGAGTCAAAGACCCNCCAGGTCTACACACCTGCAGATGCGTGTCGAGTGGGGGCCTTGCACAGATCCACAAGAAAATGAGCCTAGTCTGACCCTTCAAAGGGATCACGGGCACAGGGGTGCATATTCCAGATCCGGGATTTCCCTTCCTCATGCTGTTGTTCCACAGCCATTAACCAGACACTGCCGTGGACCAGAGGCTGTGCTGGGCTCCTGGGACATGCAGAGGTGAGGCTGACTTGACTTGCTGCAGTCCGTGGGGGTCGTGGGGGACCGCAGTGACCCCGCATGCTGAGGGCCTTGGTTTCACAGGGAGAGTGTGGGCTATGTCTAGCAGGGCAAGAAGCATGGTGTGTGGAGAGCGGGGCTGGGCAAGAGCTGCTGGCACTTGCCTGGGAGCAGCGGGGAGGCAGGAGCGGGTTTGGGGCAGCAGGTTTACCGGGGTTGGGGGCAGAGTGGGCGCTTGGTTTTTGTGGCACAAGGAGACCTCGGGGAGCAGGGTGCAGGCTGTGGGGGATCCCGGGGAGGCCGGGGCTTGGGAGTCGGTGGCTGGATGGTGATTGGAGCGACAGGAACAGAAAGCATGAACCAGGAGGAGTGACAGTGTGAGATGAGAAGTCACCGGGGAGACCCCAACAACGCAGCTGTGAAAAAGCCGGGCGAGATGTGCCCAGAGCGAACGGGGCAGCCTCGCAGGGAGGGATGCGGCCTGTGGC
>NW_007743230.1:12456-12950 GCF_000696425.1 Galeopterus variegatus | reverse complement strand
ATATTGGCTTTGCAAAAAACTGATTTTTTCCTACATTTCTAGCAAATGAAATAATAGATAACAGTGAACAGAATATGTGATTTCTGTAGAACTCTCAGCCCCACGTGTTCTGACGTTTCAGGGACTGTACACCAACTGCATGCTGCTTGGATTGGGTGATTTTTTAAAGTTGTAATAACTGAGTACAGCAGACATTTTCCGTAAACTGCTCTATGATTCTTTTGCTTAGGAAGAGGGCCTGGCACCTGTTTTCCAGCAAAGGTTTCTACCACGCACAGTGCTCACTGTCGCTGTGAGGACACCTGTGTGCTTGAAACTCCTACCTGGAAGGCATATACCACCTTGGAGTGGAACACTGGATGCTTCAGGAGCGGTGACAGAGCCAGGTCTACACACCTGCAGATGCGTGTCGAGTGGGGGCCTTGCACAGATCCACAAGAAAATGAGCCTAGTCTGACCCTTCAAAGGGATCACGGGCACAGGGGTGCATATTC
>NW_007743230.1:6684-7147 GCF_000696425.1 Galeopterus variegatus | reverse complement strand
ACAGAACGAGCCTGCCAGAGTGACGACTCTCAGGCCACCAGAAGTCTTCTGCTTAGAGAATCTTTTCGCTTTATATCACACTTTATTGAGGACGTACAGTGTTACCATGTGTCAGATATGACGCTGTCACTTACACGAATTTCAATTTGTCGTCCATGTACAGTTTGAGCTCAGGAAAGTTAAGATCCACTGATATCAATGTCCATTCATAGTGTGCTAAGCTGGCTCAGGCAAACAGACAAAGTGACATCTGTCCTCCTCTCTGAACTGAAATCCCACCCTGGAACACCACTCCTTAAGCTTAAAGCTGCGATCCGCCTTCAGAATGTAAACAGGGGAGGAGATTTTTTTTAAAAGTGTAGTGGGTTAGAAATCGTGATTCTCACGATTTATTTTATCAAATAAATCAAAGAGATTTTATCAAATCTCTTTGATTTTAGAATAAGGTTTTTAGGTAAATGCA
>NW_007743230.1:0-1155 GCF_000696425.1 Galeopterus variegatus | reverse complement strand
TGTCAAGTCTATGCACCGTGGAACCTGAGAAAGTGACATTCCTCTGGGGGCCTCTGTCTCCTCACCTTAAGAAGAGGTCGAGCCCGTGAGCTCTGGCTCCATCTGAGAATCACCTGGGGAGCTTCAACAACACCAGAGACAGGGGGTGGAGGGTCTGGGAAGAGACCTGCTAACTAACTGCAGTGAGTGGATCCACGGTACAAAGGCGACCTGGGGAGTTCCAGAGCGGACCCCACATTAGGAGACACGGGGAAGATTTACCGAGAATTTTCTTAAGTGCACAAATGGCCCGGCGATTACGCTAAAAACAAGTCTATCGGTTCACGATGTTTACAGATGAAAGGACAGAATTTCTGAGATCTGTTATTAAGTAATTCAGGAGAAAAAGGTATGTGTTGGGGGAACATAGGAAAAAAACAGCAAGATGATCATGGTTGAGGCTGGGTGGGAAGTGCCAGGGCCACCTGGGGAACTTTTATAGCTCCTGATGCCGCACGCTGTCCCCAAGACTCTAATTTAATTGGTCTGTGGTGCAGCCTGATCATCAAAATTTTCTAAGCTCCCCCAGGCACTGTAATGTGCAGCAAGGTCTGAAAAGAGCTGCTGGAGAAGAGAAGCTATCAAATCTCATTATTTCTAGCAGCTCTGGCCGCCTTATACAACTAATATGCGATTACCTTTCAGGAGGGGTCTTTCGGGAATGCACCTGTCCCAGCTTCTGGTATCTCCCTGGAGAAAGCCCGCCTCCTGGCTTGACAGACAAGGCCCTGTAGGGTCTGCTCACCTCTCTCCAAACCTCTCGCAGCACTTACTAGTCAACACATGTTCACTGACTGCCTGCTATGCATGGCTCTCCCGGGGCTCACAGTTTAGTTGGGGGGCACTTCGTGCAGGTAGAGAGAGCTGTCGCGCTGTGGAACGGAGGGCCACAGACCCTGCCTTTCCTTATCAAGTGCCTTCGAGTTGCCAACCAAACATATTATAGAAAACGCCAGGCAGGACTTGACACACAGTTTGTGGGGCCTAATGCAGAATGCATAGGTGGTGCCCCACGTTCAAAAGTTGACTGTCAAGATGGCAGCAGCAGGACCTTCAACCAAGCCCAGGACACCGTCCACCCAGCCAAGCCCTTGCAGCTGCCTGGTGCTGAGTGAC
>NW_007743229.1:18485-19477 GCF_000696425.1 Galeopterus variegatus | reverse complement strand
TCAGTAAGTCAGTTTCTTCATCTGAAGAATGGAGGATAATAATATCCCTGAACCCAACAGAGATTTTACAGATGAGAGTTAATTTGAGCAATATATTTGAGGGTACATACATGATGTTCATGTATGCTGGCAAATATTAGTTTGCATTTTAGGAATATATGCATATTTAGTGTACAGAGAAAATGTTCAATCTAACTTCTCAGAAACAAACTCCCATTACCAAGGAAAGCAGCTCCCAAGAGTGAGATCAGTTTGCATCCTCCTTTCATCTAGTCACGTGTTTTGTTACCGTAGTTATTAAAACATGGCATTTTTTCACTAGGAAATCTTAAAACTTATTGAAAATAACCTCAGGCTGATCCTAGACTTTCTGAGTAGCTGTACACGTGGCATTCAGAGCTGGGAAAACAAATAAATGTGAAAGTACTGAGGCAACCAAGCTACTGTGTTATATATTTTCTTTTGGTGTATCCTTTTGTACAGAGGCTTATTTTGAAGAGTATGCAGGCATGGAAGTGATTAAGAAAGGAAAGATGAAGGGGAAGAAAAAACTCAAAATCTGTAAGATGTGTCTGTCTAGTTTATAACACTGGTCATGTCTGACTCTAAAGAGCATCAGAATATGCTCTGACCATTAGCAGCAGAGAACTAGAGATATTTCATAAATGAAGATGGACCTCACAAGACACTTGCAAGAATTCTTAGTATGTAAGCACACATCTTTCATTTATTTACACATATATGCAGAATCCAAACTACTCCCTTCGGACTTCTATGCCAATATTATGTCTGGATGTATAGTTAGGTGATGCAAAAGTGTGGTACTGTTCTTTGCTCAGAATTTCCAAGCAGGCTGGATTTTCCTGGCTGTGATTCCAGCCATCATAACTATATGTGATACTCACAGATGGTTCCCTGGTTGCTTCCTACCAGGCCCATTTGTCAGGCAAGTAGTGAGCTTGTTCTGCTGCCCTGTGACTTTCAGAAGGGTT
>NW_007743229.1:5183-17845 GCF_000696425.1 Galeopterus variegatus | reverse complement strand
TATATGCAGAATCCAAACTACTCCCTTCGGACTTCTATGCCAATATTATGTCTGGATGTATAGTTAGGTGATGCAAAAGTGTGGTACTGTTCTTTGCTCAGAATTTCCAAGCAGGCTGGATTTTCCTGGCTGTGATTCCAGCCATCATAACTATATGTGATACTCACAGATGGTTCCCTGGTTGCTTCCTACCAGGCCCATTTGTCAGGCAAGTAGTGAGCTTGTTCTGCTGCCCTGTGACTTTCAGAAGGGTTTCTGGGCTCCTGCTAAGCATGAACAAAGAGGGGAACCTTTAAGGTGCTGACCATACAACTCCTTACACATGGAGTTCTGCCACCACAGAGGAACTAGCATTCTGGAAATAATCACCTCTTAGCTAAGTGATACCTGTTGAAACTGACAAGTCAACAAAACTGAGATCCCATGCTGAGCAGAGGAATTAGGGACACTGGAGGCTGCCAACAATGTTGCTGCATGGCAGCAGGAGACTGAGAATCACATTAACACAGTATTGGATTTACACGTGTGATTCCAAAGCCTTCCTCATATGCTGTTTCTGTTGGATAGAAATTCTGAATTTATACTGAAAAATACTGTATAATTTTACAAATTATAATTTTTATTAAATTATGCATATATTATAGATTTTTTTTCCATATCAAATGCTATTTACTAGAATATATTTTATTGGGTCCAATTTTTTTTCAAAAACTACTTAAGGAAAAATTGAATTTTTAATAAGAAAATGACAATTCTTCTTCCAGTAGTAGCAGTGATAATAGTAATAATAATTATAATAGTGATGACTAACTCTTACTAATTACATATTTTTTGCCAGACACTTCCTTATGACTTTACATATATTAGCTCATTTAAGACTGTCCCTGTAATAAATTAGGCTGTACCTCTTTATGCTCTGGATATTCAACAATTTTAAGTTTCACCATGGTATATGGGAAATTGTCTTGATTAACAGAATGCCGAAATAATTAAAATGGCAATTGACATGGTCCAGGGCTGACCAACTGTGGTTCCAGCAGGTTTCAGAGGAAACATCAATAGTAATAATGGCTGAACTCACATTCATCTGTATGCCAGGCAGAGTGCTAAGCCATTTACAGACATTATTGATTTTTATTCTTGCCAAAATATATATTAGTGAAATATTAAAACAGTTTCTATTTTACAGATGGCAACTGAGGTTTGGAGATAAAGCCATTTGAAGCTCAGGAGCACCACGTTAGACACTGGGAAAGCTACGACTGGAACTAAAGTCTGCCTGACTAAAAAAGCTGGATTCTAAACTACTATGCTAACTGGTGGTACCCAAATTAATTATTTTCTAAATATTGTGCTGTTTCCACACTTTGACAATGGAGTAAAAACGTCTTTACATATAGTTAGAGCTATGGATGCTGTCAGATTTCATGAGGCTTAACGATCCCCTCTTAGAGTAATTTGAGGACATCTTCAGATCAAACTCAACACTGTAGATTTGTGTTCAAATGATTTGTTCATTAGAGTCAGCCTTGAGTCTTTAGAATCCTGTAAATAATCCAGCATTAAATAATGGGTATCTTCCTTTTCCATATTTATTATGAATGTACTGCCATGAAATAATATTTTATTATCCCAGATGTTGTCTACTTGTCACATACAAGTTAACTATTTAAAATTATGCAGGCACTAGAACACTATTTCAATAAGGAAAAAATAATGCCAGTAGGAAGGTGTGTCAGAGCAGTAATTGGGATAAATACAAAGACAAAGCAAAGTGATGAAGCAAAGATAGTAGTCTGAGCAGCACTTGCATCATATACTTAGGTCTACTAAACAATAACCGCAACATTCCAAAAGTCTGAACTCAAATTCTTCTCTCTCTCTCTCTCTCTCTCTCTCTCTCTCTCTCTCTCTCTCTCTCTCTCAATAATGCAAGCAACTCTACACATACTCATCTTGGATGCTAGAATATCCATGTGATTGAAGCAGCTGATGACATATGACAGAATTGAAGGAGCACTTCTATTTCTTATTTTTTATTTGTGCTTAGGAAACATCTTAGCGTTAGTTCTTTTGTCACTAAAAAGGATAAAAATACCCACTTTTCAGGGTTTTAAGAGGATTACATAGGTTACTACTTGCAAAGCACCTTACACACTGACACATAGGAAACAGTAGTGATTATTTTACATTCCACCTTTTGATCCCATAAATCTGTTAGCAGTGAGTCCTTCTATACACAGAAGAAAAAGTAATTCTCCATTATCAGTGGATTGCTGGTGACAGCCTCATACCAGCTCACAGGAGCTGTTTATGTAGATTTCTTCCCAGCTTCTCATGATGATACAAGTCAAGCTTCCTCCCACCTCCCACCCCTACATTTTCCAGATGTTTGATTGTCGTACACTTACCAGTACACAACTGTGGCCATAATTTCCTTTCCATATTCTTCCCTGTAGGAAATCTTATAGCAGCAGGCAGGGGGAAAAGCAACTACTGAAAATAAAACAAGGTCATATCTTGTTTGTTTTAGCAACAACCTCATGCTCTGCTCAGGCGTCAAAGATAATGCAATGTCACCTAATCATATGCTGATTCATTAGATGGGACATTCAATTTCTTAATGTAAACATCTGATAGTTCAGAACCACCAGTAAAAAGCACACTTTCTCTATTCTCCACTCTCATGGCCACTGTAGGACTAACTAATTGATTAAAGCACTCTTCCTATTGAGCCCACACATACTTAGGTACCAGACATTGTATTAAGCATTTTGAATACTAATCATGTTTAATCATGGAAATAATTTTGTGTGGTAGATGTTATCTGCCACATAATACAGAGGAGGAAATGAAGCTCAGAGAGACTAAGTGAATAAGCCGGTGTCACAGAGCTATACGTATTAGAGCTTTACTGTCTAGACCACAGTTGGACTCCAAAGCCCAGGTTCTTATCACTGTATTATAACCCCTTCCATTCTCTAAATAAAACTGTCTTNCTTATTTTTTATTTGTGCTTAGGAAACATCTTAGCATTAGTTCTTTTGTCACTAAAAAGGATAAAAATACCCACTTTTCAGGGTTTTAAGAGGATTACATAGGTTACTACTTGCAAAGCACCTTACACACTGACACATAGGAAACAGTAGTGATTATTTTACATTCCATCTTTTGATCCCATAAATCTGTTAGCAGTGAGTCCTTCTATACACAAAAGAAAAAGTAATTCTCCATTATCAGTGGATTGCTGGTGACAGCCTCATACCAGCTCACAGGAGCTGTTTATGTAGATTTCTTCCCAGCTTCTCATGATGATACAAGTCAAGCTTCCTCCCACCTCCCACCCCTACATTTTCCAGATGTTTGATTGTCGTACACTTACCAGTACACAACTGTGGCCATAATTTCCTTTCCATATTCTTCCCTGTAGGAAATCTTATAGCAGCAGGCAGGGGGAAAAGCAACTACTGAAAATAAAACAAGGTCATATCTTGTTTGTTTTAGCAACAACCTCATGCTCTGCTCAGGCGTCAAAGATAATGCAATGTCACCTAATCATATGCTGATTCATTAGATGGGACATTCAATTTCTTAATGTAAACATCTGATAGTTCAGAACCACCAGTAAAAAGCACACTTTCTCTATTCTCCACTCTCATGGCCACTGTAGGACTAACTAATTGATTAAAGCACTCTTCCTACTGAGCCCACATATACTTAGGTAACTGACATTGTATTAAGCATTTTGAATACTAATCACGTTTAATCATGGAAATAATTTTGTGTGGTAGATGTTATCTGCCACATAATACAGAGGAGGAAATGAAGCTCAGAGAGACTTAAGTGAATAAGCTGGTGTCACAGAGCTATAAGTATTAGAGCTTTACTGTCTAGACCACAGTTGGACTTCAAAGCCCAGGTTCTTATCACTGTATTATAACCCCTTCCATTCTCTAAATAAAACTGTCTTGTCATGGGTCGAAGTTATTCATTTTATAAGTGAGCACAATTGAAGCATTAGGAAATGAAAGCAGGAAATGCAGAATTTTCTTTCTTCTTACAGAATTATCCAAAATACAAGGCATGTCCATAAACCTGATTTGCAGATAAAGGGCTGTTAGAGGATGTTAATCTCTGGTCACATGTTGCAAATATTTAACTTTTATCTTCATCAAATAATCCCTTCTGGTAAATTTATCTTTAAAAGAATTCACAGTTCTCTGTATTACACATAACTCACAGAGCAGACCTGAGTCAAGTGAACATTTTGAAACCATTCTCAAGTTCGTGAGATGTAAAATTCTATATTCAGTTTAACACAGTATGGTAACTAACACACTAAAAAAGCAGGACATTTCGATTACTAGAATTAAACAGAGCTCTTAAAGATTCCAAATGTATTCTGCAGAGGATTGTCAGTGGAGGTGGAGTGTGTGAGATTATCTTTCTATCTCAACTGAAATAATGCCACAGTAAACATTTGGTTACTTAGTAACATTAAAATTGCAGTTAAGTTCCCTTATAATTAAAAACCTCCAAGTAAGTAGTTTTGTGAACAAATTACATACTTCACCAGAATTTTATTCTTTCTATCTTGGTAGTTATTTCACTCAATTTCTAAATGTAAAGAGCATGATTTTCTACACTCTAAAAAAGAAAGGTTAGTTTATACTGAAGCTAGATTTAAAGATGTAAGAGGAAATGGACTTAAGTTTATAAAAACTGAATTGAGAAGAATGGAACAAAGATTTTTTTTGTCATATTCTTTATGACCCCCAAATATCTACAGTGTTAAGGTAAAATAATCAGACAGCTGGTTATGTCTAAGAACATCTGTGTACTTATGTTTTTAAAACATTGTGATAAATGATATATTATCCTTAGACACAACATTTGCAGTCAAAGCATTTAGTTGCTTGACCCAATTATTCACTTTTATGGCAATTGTAAATAGTGAGTGTTTAGAAAAGGCCTCCTATGACTGATGAAGTGAAGCCTCAAATTTTTACTGAAAATTCTAGCATTAAAGAAATTAACATGAAAAAGAGTGTCCATATTCTGTCATTTTTGACATGGCTAGCAACAACAATAATGACCATGAACCATTTAGTTACAGTCAGGGTGAAAAGGAACTACTGGAAAGAAAGAAAGCTGATATCTTGCTTGTGTTAAGCACCACTCTCATGCTTTGCTCAGGTGCCAAAGATAATGCATTGTTACCTAATTACTTATTGACCACTGAGATAGAATGTCTAGTCAAGGACATTCCAAGAAACATCAAATATTTGCCATACACTGTGCCAGGTACACAAATATGACATAGTCCCTGACACTAAGAAGGTTGTGGTCTAAGACCCAAATAATAAACATATGGCATAATGAAATGGACGTATGCACAAAATGTCACCTCAGCATGATAGAGGTGACACCGAAGATGTGTTCTGAGTGATGGGTAGGACTTTGATAGGTAAACAAGAGTCATCTCTTTACAGCTATCATTTTCTCCAAGAAGTTTTTGATGACATTGCCCTCCTTGCAGCACCCAGAATGAATTTGTGCTCACAAAATGCTTAATGCATTGCATCTCCATGATTTGATGTAATTAGATAATACCACAAAATTCTGTAATGGCTTCCAATCTTACTAAAAGTAAGAGCCAAAATGCTCATAGTTCTTACATTACTCAGTCCATTCTCCTTGGCATTTTGGATTCATATCCTCCAACTCTCCTCATTCATGCCATGCCAGCTACACTTAGACACTTTACTACTTCTGAAATGTGTGGAGCATCTTCTACTTCTAAGCCTTTGTTCTTATTACACCTTCAGCCTGCAAAGTTCTTCCCACAGATACCAGCGTGTCTCCCTTCCTCCTATCCTTTAAATCTTCTCAAATGTCACCTTCTCAGTAAGGTGGTTCCTAACCAACTAATTTAAAAATACCACCCCCTGGGCCGGCCCGGTGGCGCACTGCTACAGTGCGCCGCTTGGGAAGCGCAGCGGCGCTCCCGCCGAGGGTTCGGATCCCACATACAGACCGGCCGCTCACTGGCTGAGCGAGGAGCGGGGGCAACACCGAGGGTTGCGATCCCGTGGCCGGTCCCGGTCCAGTACGGGCGCGACACTGAGGGTTGCGATCCATTGCCGGTCACGAAAAAAGACAAAAAAAATAAAAATAAAAATACCACCCCCTCACACACTCTTTTAATGTCCCTTTTCTGCTGTATTTTTCTTACATTATATACCTTACTTTTCGTGTCTATTGTCTGTCTCTTTCTCTCCCCGCACTAAAATGTAAGCTCCCTGAAAGCAAGAACGTCTTTTTGTTTTGCTCATTCGTGTATTCCTCCTGGCACATAGGAAGCTCTCTACAAATGATTGTAGGATGAATTAAAATTGAAATAATATATTTATTTATTCCGAATACATACTAAGCCACTACAATGTATCAGATGCTCTTTGGAGATGACCTTTAGTTGGAAGAGACTGACGATACACAAGGAAATAATTAAACAAAAAAATAGTAGTTACACATTATATAATACTATGCAGGAAATAATAAGAGGTCTTTTCTTAAAAATGTGTGTGTGTGTGTGTGTGTGTGTGTGTGTGTGTTAAATCTGGGCAGTGAGAAATGGACCCTTTGAGGAGATGGTATTTGAGATGTGATGTGTAAGAAACAGAAATTTGTAGAACTGGTAAACATGGGTTAGCAGTGTTTAAAGCTGGGAATTAAGCATGTATAAAAATATATCCAGGGGAGAAAAGAGTTGGACAGTTTTTTTTCAAGTGAAAGAGCAACCGAAAAGGATAATGGAATTGGAGAAATTTGGTAGAAACTAAATTGTGCAGAGCTATAGGAGACATGATATGACATTCAGATATATTTAGAGAGTTTTCGAAGATACCAAATGGTTTTCATTAGGGAAATGGAATGATCTCTTATAGATTTTAGTCCTCTGGATCCTGTGTGGTGAGTGAATGGGACTGTGGCAAGGACGGAGTTGGGATAAGTGTTAGAAGGCCCCCACAGCCACATGAGATCAATGTTTTGGGTTAGAATGATAACAGTAATGTTCGTGAGAAGTGAATATATTTAAGATCTACTTTAAGGATACATTAATAAGTGTTGCTGATGGATTGGATTTGGGAGTGAAGAAAGGGAGAGGTCAAAGATGACTATCCATTTTCTGGCTTTGGTAATGAATTTATATCATTTACTAAGATGGGGAATCTAAGGAAATGACTTGATTAGGGGAAAAGGGGCAAAAATCTAGTTTCTTTTTTGATATTTTAAGTTTCAGAGGCCTATGTTATATGTGAGTGGAAATGTCAAGTAGACAGGTAGACATGTTGGTTGAACATATGCCTGTCTTTACAATTACACTATGAATTTTTCAAGGGAACATATTTTACTTTATTCATATATAAGCCAGTAGTTGGCAATGTGAATATTTTATAAATGTTGCTATAAAAGAGTGTTTTCTTTACCAACTATGCTTGCTAAGCTAAGTTTGGAAGAAACCACCCTTTACTCTTCTTTACTCCTTAGATCAGAATAGGCCATTATATATAAATGGTTAGCTCCAGAATAACTTTTAAAAATAATTTTCTTTGCTGTGTAAAATAAACCTGATGAGCCCCTTGGATATGACACAGTAAACCTGATAGAATATGTTCAGCAGAAACAAAGCAGATCAACCATAACAGTCACATTGTCTGCATAAGGAAATATGAAGAATTTTAGATTGGGAGCCGTAAGAGGTAATGAAATAAAGTGAGCATAGAGTGGGGGGAAATCCAGGGGCCATGAGATGGAGAAAATTGGTGTGGTGGAAAGGACTTTCATGAACAATCAAATCACATTATTATGCAATAATTCCATTTACCAAAAAATATTGAAACTATGGTTTTACATAAAACCTGTGTTCCATAGGATCTGTTTCACGTGACTTTTCTTCTAATTGAGAAAAAAGAGGGAAATGGTCAGATTTGGCAATAAAACTAATGAGAATAAATTACTAAAAATATGCTAAAGTTAAGTGAGATTTTCATATGACTATGACAGAAATAGATTTTTTAAAAAGTCCTTAATTTCCAGTTTTATTTAAAGTAGCTACACCATGTGGAATATACTATAAAACATATGTACTTCACAAGGCCTGGTTTTCCAGAGCCTTGCAGTTTCAAATATTGGCCTTGAAGAGGACTGGAAATTTTCCTCAGACTATACATCTCTGGTGTAAGATAAAGATTCATGGCACAGCAAGGTTGCTGGCTCAAGGACAGACTAGTCACTGATTGTTATGTAAAGATACTGAAAATTGCTGTAAGAAGGAAGGTTTGCTAAGATCAAGCTTTTGTTGATAGCCTGACTGGAATGTCATCTGGCTTGTTTCACTGAAAGTTACCAGCTTATGTTGTTAAATTATAACCCCACCTATGTCTCTTCCTGTAACTTCCTGGTCTGGAAAATAAATGCAGGAAGAGAACCCCAATTCCGTGTTAATTTCCCAATGAAGGGTTGCCTCTTGCTTGAGGGCTCTGGCGGGAGATTAACCACTTTGGGGTCTTTCACTGCTCAGAAGAAATGGGCTTTGAGTAATCCTTTGCATCTCCGTCACCCAAGGGAAGTGGTGTGACAAATCCATGGGGCGCAAAGCAACACAAAGCAACAATGCTGTTTTCAAAATTCTGTCAGCTGTTAAAGAAACTGGAAANTGAGAAGAATGGAACAAAGATTTTTTTTGTCATATTCTTTATGACCCCCAAATATCTACAGTGTTAAGGTAAAATAATCAGACAGCTGGTTATGTCTAAGAACATCTGTGTACTTATGTTTTTAAAACATTGTGATAAATGATATATTATCCTTAGACACAACATTATGCAGTCAAAGCATTTAGTTGCTTGACCCAATTATTCACTTTTATGGCAATTGTAAATAGTGAGTGTTTAGAAAAGGCCTCCTATGACTGATGAAGTGAAGCCTCAAATTTTTACTGAAAATTCTAGCATTAAAGAAATTAACATGAAAAAGAGTGTCCATATTCTGTCATTTTTGACATGGCTAGCAACAACAATAATGACCATGAACCATTTAGTTACAGTCAGGGTGAAAAGGAACTACTGGAAAGAAAGAAAGCTGATATCTTGCTTGTGTTAAGCACCACTCTCATGCTTTGCTCAGGTGCCAAAGATAATGCATTGTCACCTAATTACTTATTGACACATGAGATAGAATGTCTAGTCAAGGACATTCCAAGAAACATCAAATATTTGCCATACACTGTGCCAGGTACACAAATATGACATAGTCCCTGACACTAAGAAGGTTGTGGTCTAAGACCCAAATAATAAACATATGGCATAATGAAATGGACGTATGCACAAAATGTCACCTCAGCATGATAGAGGTGACACCGAAGATGTGTTCTGAGTGATGGGTAGGACTTTGATAGGTAAACAAGAGTCATCTCTTTACAGCTATCATTTTCTCCAAGAAGTTTTTGATGACATTGCCCTCCTTGCAGCACCCAGAATGAATTTGTGCTCACAAAATGCTTAATGCATTGCATCTCCATGATTTGATGTAATTAGATAATACCACAAAATTCTGTAATGGCTTCCAATCTTACTAAAAGTAAGAGCCAAAATGCTCATAGTTCTTACATTACTCAGTCCATTCTCCTTGGCATTTTGGATTCATATCCTCCAACTCTCCTCATTCATGCCATGCCAGCTACACTTAGACACTTTACTACTTCTGAAATGTGTGGAGCATCTTCTACTTCTAAGCCTTTGTTCTTATTACACCTTCAGCCTGCAAAGTTCTTCCCACAGTTACCAGCATGTCTCCCTTCCTCCTATCCTTTAAATCTTCTCAAATGTCACCTTCTCAGTAAGGTGGTTCCTAACCAACTAATTTAAAAATACCACCCCCTCACACACTCTTTCAATGTCCCTTTTCTGCTTTATTGTTCTTACATTATATACCTTACTTTTCGTGTCTATTGTCTGTCTCTTTCTCTCCCCGCACTAAAATGTAAGCTCCCTGAAAGCAAGAATGTCTTTTTGTTTTGCTCATTCGTGTATTCCTCCTGGCACATAGGAAGCTCTCTACAAATGATTGTAGGATGAATTAAAATTGAAATAATATATTTATTTATTCCAAATACATACTAAGCCACTACAATGTTTCAGATGCTCTTTGGAGATGACCTTTAGTTGGAAGAGACTGACGATACACAAGGAAATAATTAAACAAAAAATAGTAGTTACAGATTATATAATACTATGCAGGAAATAATAAGAGGTCTTTTCTTAAAAATGTGTGTGTGTGTGTGTGTGTGTGTGTTAAATCTGGGCAGTGAGAAATGGACCCTTTGAAGAGATGGTATTTGAGATGTGATGTGTAAGAAACAGAAATTTGTAGAACTGGTAAACATGGGTTAGCAGTGTTTAAAGCTGGGAATTAAGCATGTATAAAAATATATCCAGGGGAGGAAAGAGTTGGACATTTGTTTTTCAAGTGAAAGAGCAACCGAAAAGGAAAATGGAATTGGAGAAATTTGGTAGAAACTAAATTGTGCAGAGCTGTAGGAGACATGATATGACATTCAGATATATTTAGAGAGTTTTCGAAGGTACCAAATGGTTTTCATTAGGGAAATGGAATGATCTCTTATAGATTTTAGTTCTCTGGATCCTGTGTGGTGAGTGAATGGGACTGTGGCAAGGACGGAGTTGGGATAAGTGTTAGAAGGCCCCCACAGCCACATGAGATCAATGTTTTGGGTTAGAATGATAACAGTAATGTTCGTGAGAAGTGAATATATTTAAGATCTACTTTAAGGATACATTAATAAGTGTTGCTGATGGATTGGATTTGGGAGTGAAGAAAGGGAGAGGTCAAAGATGACTATCCATTTTCTGGCTTTGGTAATGAATTTATATCATTTACTAAGATGGGGAATCTAAGGAAATGACTTGATTAGGGGAAAAGGGGCAAAAATCTAGTTTCTTTTTTGATATTTTAAGTTTCAGAGGCCTATGTTATATGTGAGTGGAAATGTCAAGTAGACAGGTAGACATGTTGGTTGAACATATGCCTGTCTTCACAATTACACTATGAATTTTTCAAGGGAACATATTTTACTTTATTCATATATAAGCCAGTAGTTGGCAATGTCAATATTTTATAAATGTTGCTATAAAAGAGTGTTTTCTGGGCCGGCCCGGTGGCGCACTGGAGAGTGCGCCGCTTGGGAGCGTGGAGGTGCTCCCGCCGCGGGTTCGGATCCCATGTGGAGACCAGTTCCTGCTCACTGGCTGAGTGCGGAGCGGGCGCAACATCAAGGGTTGAGATCCCGTTGCCGGTCAGTAAAAAAGACAAAAAGGGGGGGGAAAAAAAAAAGAGTGTTTTCTTTACCAACTATGCTTGCTAAGCTAAGTTTGGAAGAAACCATCCTTTACTTTTCTTTACTCCTTAGATCAGAATAGGCCATTATATATAAATGGTTAGCTCCAGAATAACTTTTAAAAATAATTTTCTTTGCTGTGTAAAATAAACCTGATGAGCCCCTTGGATATGACACAGTAAACCTGATAGAATATGTTCAGCAGAAACAAAGCAGATCAACCATAACAGTCACATTGTCTGCATAAGGAAATATGAAGAATTTTAGAATGGGAGCCGTAAGAGGAAATGAAATAGAGTGGGGGGAAATCCAGGGGCCATGAGAGGTGGTAAAGCACATGGAGAAAATTGGTGTGGTGGAAAGGACTTTTATGAATAATCAAATCACATTATTATGCAATAATTCCATTTACCAAAAATTATTGAAACTATGGTTTTATATAAAACCTGTGTTCCACAGGATCTGTTTCACATGACTTTTCTTCTAATTGAGAAAAAAGAGGGAAATGGTCAGATTTGGCAATAAAACTAATGAGAATAAATTACTAAAAATATGCTAAAGTTATGTGAGATTTTCATATGACTATGACAGAAATAGATTTTTTAAAAAGTTCTTAATTTCCAGTTCTATTTAAAGTAGCTATGCCATGTGGAATATACTATAAAACATATGTAATTCACAAGGCCTGGTTTTCCAGAGCCTTGCAGTTTCAAATATTGGCCTTGAAGAGGACTGGAAATTTTCCTCAGGCTATACGTCTATGGTGTAAGATAAAGATTCATGACACAGCAAGGTTGCTGGCTCAAGGACAGACTAGTCACTGATTGTTATGTAAAGATACTGAAAATTGCTGTAAGAAGGAATGTTTGCTAAGATCAAGCTTTTGTTAATTGCCTTACTGGAATGTCAGCTGGCTTTTTTCACTGAAAGTTACCAGCTTATATTGTTAAATTATAACCCCACCTATGTCTCTTCCTGTAACTTCCTGGTCTGGAAAATAAATGCAGGAAGAGAACCCCAATTCGGTGTTAATTTCCCAATGAAGGGATGCCTCTTGCTTGAGGGCTCTGGCGGGAGATTAACCACTTTGGGGTCTTTCACTGCTCAGAAGAGATGGGCTTTGAGTAATCCTTTGCATCTCCATCACCCAAGGGAAGTGGTGTGACAAATCCATGGGGCGCGAAGCAACACAAAGCAACAATGCTGTTTTCAAAATTCTGTCAGCTGTTAAAGAAACTGGAAA
>NW_007743229.1:1960-3131 GCF_000696425.1 Galeopterus variegatus | reverse complement strand
TAACTTCTTCTTTTTTTTTTTAGATAATTTATTATACATACATATGAGGTACATTGTTGATTTTCAATAATTGTGCCCAATGTGTGGTGGTTAGATCCGCATAGTTACCATATTCATCATAACAATACATACTTGTTTTTTTTTTTTTTCAAAAACATCCTTTTTTTTATTGAAACATATTGATCGTACATATTTATGGGATATAAAAAAAAATACATACTTGTTTTTTATGTCCATTGACTGATTCCTCATTAGCCCCTCCCTCCCTCCTCCCCTCCCCTTTCCCACCTCTAGTTTTCTAAAAGTTCCATGTATTGCTGTGATTATTGTTTCTTTCTTTCTTTCTCTCTTGGGACAAATAATTGTTAAGGTTCCTTCTAGCTATAGTAATCTATGAGTGACAGATAAATGGCAGTCCAAGAAGTGGATCAGGTAATGTGCTTAATAAGAAGGAAATTATGGGTAGTGAGATAAACTGTTAAGGTTTGGAGGCCAAGTTGAATCTAAGTATTGTAGAAGCAAAAACAAACAAACAAACAAACAAACAACTCTCTATGTGAAAATTTAAGAATGACTTATTTAAATAAAGCCAGTCAGTAAAAGTACCTGCTAATATATAATAAGCTTAATTTTTGCCATAAATAGAAATATGTTTTATATAGGTTCACTATATTTTGCTATTTTAATTTAATTTTATTTTAAATTTTATTTACATTTATTTTCATGAAGTATAGTGTGTTGTTTCTATAATACATATACTTCACAATGATTCACTTAGAGTAGACAGCATACCTGTGATCCACCATTTCTAAAATCTTGTCATGAATCTTATCTTTCGGAATGACAGAAATCTCCTGACTATCCCTCTGTAGTAGCATTCTAAAAATGCAAGGGAACACTACCTAACTTTATACTATACTACACAGTATAATAACCAAAACAGCATGGTACTGGCAAAAAACAGACATATGGATCAATGGAATATAATAGAGAATCTAGAAATCAACCCACACACCTACAGCCATCTGATCTTTGACAAAGGCATCAAGACTACACACTGGAGAAGAGACTGTCTCTTTAGCAAATGGTGCTGGGAAAACTGGATATTCATATGCAAGAGAATGAAACTAGACCTATACCTCTCAACCTATACCAAAATCAACTCAAAATG
>NW_007743229.1:0-1070 GCF_000696425.1 Galeopterus variegatus | reverse complement strand
GGATTATATCAAACTAAAAAGCTTCTGCACAGCAAAAGAAACAATTACAGAGTGAAAAGACAACCAACAGAGTGGGAGAAAATACTTCCAAAATATACATCTGGCAAAGGATTAATATGCAGAATATGCAAGGAACTCAAACAACTTTACAGCAAAAACAAACAAACAAAAAACCCCCAAAAATAACTCAATTAAAAAATGGGCTACATAGCTGAAGAGGCATTTCTCAAAGGAAGATATATGAATGGCCAACAGACACATGAAAAAATGCTCAACATCACCCAGCATTCAGGGAATGCAAATCAAAACCACTTTGAGATACCATCTCACTCCAGTTAGGATGGCTAATATCCAAAAGACTGAGAATGATAAATGCTGACAAGGTTGAGGAGAAAAAGGAACCCTCGTACACTGTTGGTGGGATTGCAAAATAGTGCAGACTTTCTGGAAAATGGTACGGAGGTTCTTCAAACAATTATTGGTAGATCTACCATATGACACAGTTATACCACTCCTGGGACTATACCCAGAGGAATGGAAATCATCATTTCAAAGGGATACCTGTCCTCCAGTGTTTACTGCAGCACTATTTACAGTAGCCAGCAGTTGGAACCAGCCCAAATGTCCATCAGCAGATGAGTGGATAAGGAAAATGTGGTATATCTACACAATGGAATACTACTCTGCTATAAAAAATAAAATAAAATACTAACATTCGCAGCAACAACATGGATAGACTTAGAAAAAATGTTATGAAGTGAAATAAGTCAGGCACAGAAAGAGAAATAATTTCTCACTTATTTGTGAGAGCTAAAAATAAGTAAATAAATAAATATCCAAACAAATAGTGGGTGGATGGGTGGGGAAGAAGACACAACAATCACAAAAATTTCTTGAACTTGTTAAGACAAGTGAACAGATATGATGATGGGGGGGAGAAGGGAAGGAAGAATTGGTAAAGGGACATGAAAATAAACTACATTGTATGTTGATAAATAAAAATAAAAAGTAAACAATAAAAAATGAAAAATAAATAAAAATTAAAATGCAAGGGAAACCACACACCAGTG
>NW_007743228.1:14212-19479 GCF_000696425.1 Galeopterus variegatus | reverse complement strand
GAGTCAGGCAGAGAAAAAGAAATACCACATGTTCTCACTTATTTGCGGGAGCTAAAAATAAATAAATTAATTCACTCACATACATACACACACACACACACAAAAAAAAAACGGGGAGGGGGAGAGGAAGATATAACAACTACAATTTTTTTTTTGAAGTTCCTACAACAAGCAAATGGAAAGGACATGCCTGGGTGGGTGGGGGGAGAGGGAGGAGAGAGGGAGGTTTCGGTGATGGGACATAATAATCAACTACATTGTATATTGACAAAATAAAAAAATAAAAAATAAATAAAAACTCTTACAACAAACAAACAAACAAAAAAACTCCCAGAATTAATAAGTTCAGTAAGTTTACAGATACAAGATAAACATACAAAACAATTATATTTCCATACATTAGCAGTGGACATGTGTACACCAAAATTGTAAATCTAATACCTTTTACAAATACACACAAAATGTAAAATAGGTGTAAATAAGGAGAAAATTTGCATTATGAGTATTTTGAAAAGTACAAAGCACAGATTTAAAAAATCAAAGACCTAAATAAATGGAGAGACATCCCAGGTTCAACAGTTGGAAGACTCAACATAATAATTATATCAGTTCTACCGAAACTGATATACAGATGTAACACAATTTCTATCAGAATGCCAACAATTTTATTTGTAGATGTAGATAGATTATACTAAAATTTAATAAAGAAACAAAGGGTAGGCAAGGTATTTTTCTTTTCTTACTCCTTTTAGGATTTCTTCTTTGTCTTCAGTTTTCAGGATTTTGATTATCCATATCTTTTTTAATTTTTTAATTTCAATTCTTTATAGTCTGTGTTTTTGTAAATATATGAAAGGTCTTGAAATCAGGAATACCAAGATCTGAGGAATACCAAAGATCAATGGTACAGAATATAGAAACCATAAATATACACACACAAATATGCTCAATTGATTTTTGATAAAGGTTCAGAGCAATTCAGTGGAAGAGACAGGCTTTTCAACAAATGGTATTGGAGAAATTGGTCACCATAGACAAACCAGAAAATGAACCTTGACCTAAGTCTCACTCATTTAAAAAGTAACTCAAAATGGATCATATGCTTAAATATAAAACTGTAAAACGTTTAGAAAAAATAGAAAACCCTAAGCATCTAGAGCTAGGAAAAGAATTCTTAGATGACAACAGATGCATAATCAACAAAAGGAAAAATTAATAAATTGGACACATCAAAATTGAACTCTGTGAAAGATGCTATTAGGAGGATTAAAACAAAAACTTACTTAAGAAAATGAGCCACATCCATGAAAAGACATTTTACCACAAAGATAGTCACATGGCAAATAAGCATATGAAGATGTTCAAGATCATTGGTCATTCTCTAGTGTACATTAAAATTACAATGAGATATCACTACATACCTAACAGAACATCTAATAGGTGTGTACTTATTAACAACACCAAATACTTGTGAGGATCCAGAAAAACTAGATCACTCATACGTTCCTAGTGGGAATGTAAAATGGTACAGCCAGACTGGAAAATGGTTTGGTAGTTTCTTTAAGAACTAAATATGCAAGTACTATACAGCCCAGAAATTCCACTCCTGGACATTCATCTCAAATAAACAAAAATTTATGTCCATGCAAAATGTGTACATAAATATCTGTAGCAGCTTTATATATTATAGTTCCCCAAACTGGAAATGGCGCAGATGTCATTGAATGGATGAATATATAAATAAACTGTGATAAATACACTACATTGAATATAACTCATCAATTACAAAAGAACAAACTATCAACACACACAACAACCTTCATTAATTGCCAGATAATTCTACTGATTGAAAAAAGCAAATCCCAAAGTGTATATACTGTATAATTCCATTTATACAACATTCTTGGAGTGATAATATTCTGACTTTCTTACAGTTGCTCTTTGCATGCTATATCTTTTTTCATCCTTTTACTTTCAACATATTTCTTAAAGGAAGAACACAATTAGTTCATGTCTTTTAATCTAGTCTGACAATCTCTGTTTTTTAATAGCTGTATATTGGTGAAATTATTGATATCTTGGGGTATAAGCCTGCCATTTTAATTTTAATTTTCTGTTTGTTCTCTGTTTTTTTTTTTTTACTTGTCTGTTTTCTATTTCCTATTCTCCTGCGAGTACTTTTAAATTTTTTAGAATTCCATTTTGATTGCTTTATAGTGTTTTTTTAGTGTATCTCTACAACTTTTTAGTGGTTAGTACAGACATTGCATTACATGTTAATAACTTGTAACAGTCTACCAAAGTTAATATTTTACTACTTTGGGTGTAGAGTACAAATCATACAACAATGTACCTTTTCCCTTTCATAATATAATTGTCAATATTTTCTCTGTCCATTTGGATCCACATTAGTGCTATAATTTTTGCTTCAACCATCACACATAATTTAGGATATTAAACAAGAGAATGAAAACCTACTGTATTACATAGTTTCACTCTTTCCATTGTTCACCCTTTCTTCTTGATGTTAATATTCCTTCTTTTGTCATTTTCTTTCTATTTATTTATTTTATTTTATTTTGTCCTTTTTGAGACCGACTGCACCGCCCGGCCATCCCTATATAGGATCCAAACCCGCGGCAGGAGCGCTGCTGTGCTCCCAGCGCCACACTCTCCCAAGTGCGCCACGGGCTCGGCCCTGTCATTTTCTTTCTAAAAGGACATCTTTTAGCTAATCTTTTAGAGTAAGTCTGCTGGCAAAATATATATATACATATACATATATATCTTAGTTTTTCTTTATTTGAGAATGCCTTGATTTCCATTTTATTCCTAAAGAATATTTTCACCAAATATAGAATTTTGTTGAAATTGTTTTTTTCACTCTTGAAAATGTTGTGCCACTTTCTTCTGGTTTCTGATAAAAAAAAATCTGATGTCAGTTGAATTGTGTTTTTTTCCTGCTCAGGGTAGGTAAGGTATTTTTCTTTTCTTACTCCTTTTAGGATTTCTTCTTTGTCTTCAGTTTTCAGGATTTTGATTATCCATATCTTTTTTAAATTTTGATTATCCATATCTTTTTTAATCTTCTGGTTTCTGATAAAAAAAAATCTGATGTCAGTTGAATTGTGTTTTTTTCCTGCTCAGGGTAGGTAAGGTATTTTTCTTTTCTTACTCCTTTTAGGATTTCTTCTTTGTCTTCAGTTTTCAGGATTTTGATTATCCATATCTTTTTTAAATTTTTTATTTCATATTTAGCTGACAATAATTTTTATATATTTATCAGGCTTAATGTGATGTTTCTTAATGTCAATTCCTTTGAATTCATCTTGGGGTTCTCTCAACTTCTTGAATGTGTAGGTTTTCCTCCATATTTGGAAGTTTTCAGCCATTATTTCTTTAATTATTTTTTCAGCCTCATCTTCTTTCTCCTCTCCTCTGGAACTTTAATGACACAAATTCTAGATTTTTTAAAATAGTCCCATAGGTGGTTGAAGTTCACTTCCTGTCTTGGTTGTTTCCTTCCTCCTTCCTTCCTTTCCTCCTTTCTTTATTTTGGTATATTTTGTCTCTCTTTTTCAGACTTGGTAATTTTTATTGTTTGATCTTCAAATTTACTACTTCTTTCCTTTTCCCTGTTCTCCTGTTGAGTTCATCCATTGTTATTTTTATTTAATTCATTGCGTTTTTCAGTTCTAAATTTTCCATTTGTTTCATTTTACATCTTCTATTTCTTTGGTGCTATCTTCTGTTTCTTTGCTTTGCTCGGGCTTTCCATTTTTCTATTTGTTGTAGGCATTTTGTCATTGCTCCTTGAAGCATTTTTACGATGGCTGCTTTATCATTGTAAGATAATTTAACTCTGTCATTTCTGTTGGAATCTATTGATTGTCTTTGACTTTTAAAATCAAGTTGAGATTTTCCTGTTCTTGAACGACGAGTGATTGGCAATTGAGACCTGAAGGGCATTTTCATGTTATGCTATGAGACTCTGGATATTATTTAAAACTTCTACCTTACCTGGCTTCCTATGATAATGCTCTGGCAAGAAAAGGTGGAAAGGGTTTTATATTGTTTCTGCCAGATGGTTTAGAAGTTGAAGTCCTTCACTTAGCCTCCACTGACATCTGAGTTGGGGGTGGAGCTTCTCGGTACTGCTGAGCAGGATGGATGTTCCAGCTCCTGGCTAGGCCTTCACTGATACCACTCTGATGGGGACAGGAAGATGTACTTTATTACTGCTTCCCATTTAGCCTGAACTGACATAACAAGGGGGTGGCTTTGTTACTGCTGTATTGTGCTAAAGGTCTTTACTCTCTACTAGGACTTTTCTGATACTATCCCAGAGGAAAATAATGGGATTTATCATTACTGCTGGTTGAGTGGGTTCAGGAAACATGCCTAGGCTCCCCACATGGTCTCCAATGACCATGGCCTCCTCCTCTCCAACCAATGAGAGAGATAACACTACCGCCTGAGAGAGATAAAATTTCTAGCTTGCTACCTTCTCTGACACCACAGTGGTAAGGGGCTTGGGTGCTTTGTTTCAGCCTGGTGAGGACTGAAATCTAGACTTCCCACTTGACCATTATTGGCTTGGGTAGTGAAGAAGCCATAGTTATATCTGTGGTGTTTGGCTGAAGGACCGTAATTGTCTAAAAATTTTCTGCCTTATTTTGCTGCTCATTTCTTGGTCCTTTGGCTAGGGAGAGCAGGCTTTTGTTGAGGCTTTTTGTTTATGTTTTTATCTGTGCCCATATCCAAGTTGCTGCTTCCAGCCTAGAATCTATGAGGTAGAAAGAAATCCCAGAAAACTCACCAACATGTTTCTTGGGTCCCTAGCCATTCTGTTTTCTTCTCTCCAACCTATCAGCTTTCCTATGTCTGTTTTATATATAATGCCCAATGTGCTTAGTTTTCCTTAGTGGGAGGGATAGTAAAAAGGATGTCTACTTCATTTTCCTATAAGTGGAAGTTCTATACATTCCTTTTTTGGTCTTCTTATTCCCTATGATAAAATATATATAACCCAGAAAAATTAATATGTGTAGAGCAGCTTGTTATTCTCTCATAGTCTGTTCACTAAACTTGAATTTCTATTCTATATTTCTATTATAACATTTTTAGTGTACAGTAATATCCACAATATAGAAGGCAAAGAGCAGCTTGTTATTCTCTCATAGTCTGTTCACTAAACTTGAATTTGTATTCTATATTTCTATTATAACATTTTTAGTGTACAGTAATATCCACAATATAGAAGGCAA
>NW_007743228.1:9651-13841 GCF_000696425.1 Galeopterus variegatus | reverse complement strand
TATTCTATATTTCTATTATAACATTTTTAGTGTACAGTAATATCCACAATATAGAAGGCAAAAAATATCAAAGTTAAGTTTACTTTCATTATCTTACATTAACATTATATTATTGTCCATTCCCTCGACACCTGGATGACAGGCTTTTGTTGTTGCTGTTGTTGTTGTTCAGGTTTTAATGTAATTTTAAATGCATGTGTTTATTGTTCTGAGCATTTTTAGAGGCATTGTGCTTTTTCTTTAATTCTATCTAGTACTATTCTTAAATTTTTTAAATAATAAAAAAATTCACACTAGTATTTATTTGTTACCCATTATGTGTTTTACGAGGTGACATACATTTTACCAAGAAAGTATACCATTATTAATTTTAAAATAATATGAAGATGTGTTTTAGAGTTATTTCTTTCTAAAACATGTATTCACAAAATATACTGACTAAGTACACAGGAAAAAAAAAAAACAGGCATGGATGGCCTTCATAAATTCTAGTGAGACAGTAAAATATACAGTAATTGCATATTTTGGTAAATGCTATAAATGACTTTAAAACGTAGTGTAGTGGTGTAGTGGTGTGCTTAAGCCAACCTAAGGGACTGTCAAGGAAGGCTGCACCACGGAGGCAATATTTAAGCTAAGACCTGAAGGATGAAAAAAACAGGCAGCCTTACAGAGTCGATGAGAAAGTGTTTTAGGCAAGGAAAAGCAAGACAAAAAGTAGGAGACATCACAAGCTGACACAGCGGTAAAGTGAACGCCCCTCAGCATGCTGAAACTTCCTTCCAGGGACCATTTTCAGTTTGTCTTTCTTCAGCTTTTCAATACGTTGCTTCTGTCTAATGTCTGCTCAGGCAGAAGGTAGTCAAGCTTCCAGCACTTTGGCAGTGCCAATTTCCTTGCTGCTACAGAAGCCTCTGGTCACTAGCTGACTACCCTTTCCATTTGAATTCAAAAATCTGAAAACAATCACATTTTCTAGTTTATCCAGCCTCCAAAACACACAGCACAAAGAGAGAAACTAAATGAGAGGGTGTGCTGTGAAGAAACAGTCACAGAACAGGAATAGCATGCTCAGGGTTCAAGCTTTAATTCTGTCATGCCCTAATTTCTGATGTTATCCTTACTTAAGAAATCATTCTTTTCTTCCTGGGAAGACAAAAATCTTGAAAGTGAGGGAGACCTTAGGGATTCAGTAGTGCAACTCTCTTACCACAAGCAGGTATATGCCAATTTTCAGCTTCCGCACTCAATGGGTTAGTACACCTCACAGTTGTTAAACACAATACCTGCCTGTTTTAGTTCCCAGGAATTTAAACTAGAATAAATGCAAAGTAATTAGACTATGTGTGTGTGTATATGGCATTTGTAAATATCATCTATAAGCACTTTTTAAAAATGCAAGTATAAAATAGTTGTGCAAGTTCTTTGATTTTCCGAGAGCAGTTATATGTATCCAAGGAGATGCTAATATGACATAAGATAAAGCTGAGTAGTTACAGTTTTTCTACCTCAATGTGTATTCCTACTTCTGCTGAAGGCAGAAAGTCAACTAGGAATTGCCTCAGGAAAATGAGACACATACTGCATTTTCTTTTTCAGATAATGCTGAGCATCTTTCCAAAAAAAGGATAAGATTTGACAAGAGGGAAAAGCATGGGACAGATTTGTTTTTAAGTGATCCAAACACCAACTGTCAGCCTCAAAGGAAAATAATATGCAAGACAGAAATAAAAATGAATGACGACTTAATCAGGGCATTATTAGAAAGGGCACTGAGAATTTTAACTATTCCACTTATAAATGTTTCCTTCTTCCTTCCAGAATCAAGGCACAATCTATAGCCAAACACGTGAATCTAGCAAGAACTCAGATAGACTTCACGTTTCTGAGATTTATTTTAAATATTTCTACTTTGACCAGAAATAATTTAAACAAACATAGCTTGATTCCAGTGACACCCCCACCTTCTTAGTGGACTAGTGAGTATATTTGACCTGATAATCCCTCCCGTCTCCATTTTCCAGAGTACGTTCTGTGACTTCCATTATAAGTTAAAGATACATCTCAAAAAACAAGATTTTATGTTAAGTTAATGTGAGAAATCTTGAGGNAGTTAAAGATACATCTCAAAAAACAAGATTTTATGTTAAGTTAATGTGAGAAATCTTGAGGGAAACAAAGCTACATGTACACCTTTCTTTTTTTAATTTATTTATCTTTTAAATTTTATTTTATTTACATGTACATCTTTCTTCAGAGGTTTGACAAAATGAGCTGCATTTCCTGTCCACTTGAGCCAAGAATGCCTTTAGGCATCAAGAGCGAGACCAGTGTTACTTGAAACATAAACTAGGAAACCAAAAACCTAATGTGGCACTCTAAGCAAGCTGCAATATCACACCACAGTTCATGGAATTCTTGTGTGAAACAAACAAAAGAAATTGTTAATTTCATTTGTTGTTTCATGTTGCAATAATGTTTCATGGCATGTGAGTCTGATGTCATCTGCTACCTACAGTGCAGTCTTTGTGCTCTCCTAATTTTCAGAAGCAAGGACCACCTACCCTTCTTTCCTCTTCATCTACCCAAAGCTCGTTTCCGACAACATGGTTATCTAATCGAGCTTTTGCATAGCTTAGAGCAGACACTAGAGACTTGATCCTCAGGATTCTTACTCTTGTTCTCCTATTATTTAAAAAAAAAATCATGTATCTTTTCCTAGTTATAAATAACAAAATCTTGCTCACTGTGGAAAATGCACCAAAATAAAAAGTGAAAATTTAAATTATCTAATTTGATACTTTATAAAACTATCTTAAAGTCTATATTAAGTAATAAGTATTAAAGAATAACCAAGAAAATCATGAAAGGAACAGGAGTAAAGGTGGTGTAGGAATTTGCCCTACCGGATATCAGAATAACTAAAAATCTACTGTAATATAATCAACGTGAAAGTGCACAAGAATAGACAAATGGATCATTGGAACCAAATAGAAAATCCAAAAATAGATCCAAGAAAANACCCGTGGAAGAAAATGTGAGGTTACATGTTTAAAATGTTAAGAAGGAGAGAGATTTTTAACCAAGACAAGAAACCCAAAACCTACTAAAAAATAAATATTTAAATACATAAATATGTAAACCTTTGGGTTCCAAGATCTAAAATGAAAATCAATAGGCAAATAATCAACTTTTAAAACATAATGTAGATGACAAACTAAGTGCTTATATTTGCACACAGGGTTTCTTAAAAAATACAAGAAAAATACAAACAATCCTAAAAAAAATTGACAAAAATAGGAAGTGGCAATTCACAGAGTAGAAAATTCTAATGACAAAATTAGTCATAATTACAGAATGAATCTACCTTAAGGTAACCATAAAATATCTTTATACCACTAAGATTAGCAAGCATTTTTTAAAAACAATATTTATTGCTTTTATGGCTAGTAGAGATATGAGATTTCAATGTAAATTGTTACTGCCTTTATAGAATATGGGAATAAATTTGGCAAGAGCAATTAAAATTAAAAATACACCATTTAACATGAATTCCTGCTCTTAGTAGTATTTTCCACTGAAAAGTTCTCAGTGCATATGAACATATGTACACATATGATTATTGCAGAATTAGCTGAAGTGGAAAATAATGGAAATGAGTTTTCCCTATACTAGGAAACACACTAACACCACACTAACAACAAGAAAACCTGGGTCAACTAGAGGCACCGTAACCATTCTTGGACCTGTCAGAGAAGTCTGAATAACCAAAGGTGGGCAGGCCCCTCCCAGCAGTGACAGGACAGGCAGACTGACTTCTGTGGCAGCACACTGAGAGAGGGTAAAATTAAATCAATTAAAACTGTAATAAATTGCTGAAGACTGAATGTAGGATAGAAAAACAGTACAAAACAACGTACAAAGGCCACAGACACATGAGGTGATTGCTTTCACCTGCACACTCTTCCATGGACTCGCACCAGGTGCTCAGGAGGAATATCAGTGGTAGGACAGGGGAACAGAGGGACCCACACGCACACCTGCATTTTAGTGCAGATGTGCTGGAAAGGATTGGATGCACGATTCTATTCTATTGCTTTGATGTGCACCTAATTTTTTTTTTTTTTTATTGTCTTTTTCCGCGTCCGGCAATGGATCGCAACCCTCAGTGTCGCCCCCGCACCGGACCG
>NW_007743228.1:6204-9206 GCF_000696425.1 Galeopterus variegatus | reverse complement strand
AGTCTGAATAACCAAAGGTGGGCAGGCCCCTCCCAGCAGTGACAGGACAGGCAGACTGACTGCTGTGGCAGCACACAGAGAGAGGGTAAAATTAAATCAATTAAAACTGTAATAAATTGCTGAAGACTGAATGTAGGATAGCAAAACAGTACAAAACAACGTACAAAGGCCACAGACACATGAGGTGATTGCTTTCACCTGCAGACTCTTCCATGGACTCGCACCAGGTGCTCAGGAGGAATATCAGTGGTAGGACAGGGGAACAGAGGGACCCACACGCACACCTGCTTTTTAGTGCAGATGTGCTGGAAAGGATTGGATGCACGATTCTATTCTATTGCTTTGATGTGCACCTAATTTTTTTAAGGAAACATAGGCACAGAGCCTCATTACCCCCAATCCCCTACCGTAGATATTTTCTCATTTGAAACTAAAGCCTTAAGCTTCTAGGGAGGGGTAACAAATGCCGTTACCTGCAGGGTACATGTAAAGACTCATGATGGCTGGTGGAATGATACAAGGAAAAACAAAAGCAAACCACTGTCCTGCTGGTGGGGAAGAAAAGCAAAACTGGGCCTTAGGCCCTGTCTCAGTGCCATTAGAGGTTACTTACCTCTGGGGATGTGCCAGAAAATCTCTTTTACATGAGACTTTCTTCAGATCAAGGAAAGACTTGGTTGCCATAGAGAGAAGAGACAGGAAAGCTGACAAAGCTCTACCCTGAGGTCCAGACACACAGGGCCTAAGAGACCGCGGCTGCACCAGAGCCTCCCCTACCAGCCTGGCAAAGTGCTGAGTAATAAGAACAATTATCACCATGAGGGAAAGGAAGGAACCTGGAGACCGGCATCCCTCTGTGCATGTGCAGACAGGCATGAAAGGCTAGAAGGTGAGAGTGGAGCACAGGCACTAAGAAAGTCTCTGGTACCACAGCACCCTCCCTAAGTGCAAGGCACAGCAGATTAACACGGGAGGATTTTGTCGAGCAGAAGTTTTATTGAGCTATAGCTCACATACAACATACAATTTCCTAATTTAAAGTGCACCATCCAATGATTTTCAGTACATTCAGAGTTGTGCAATCATCACCACGATCAATTTCAGAATCTTTTGACCACCCCAGAAAGGAATTCTGTACCTTTAGACACCCAACCTTTCTATTCCCCACTCCCTCCCCTGCTCAGCTCTTGAAAACCATTCATCTACTTTCTGTGTTTATAGATTTGTTTATACTGCGCATTTTATATAAACGAAATTATATGATAAGTGGCCTTTTGTGACTGACTTCTTTCACTTAGCATATTACTTTTTAGGCTCATACGTGTTGTAGCATGTATCACTATTTCATTACTATGTATAGTCAAATAATGTACTACATTTTGTTTTTCATTTTATAAACATATGAGTTGTTTCCACTTTTAGACTACTACGCATAATGCTCCTATGAATATTCACGTACAACTCTGTGTGGACGTATGTTTTCTTTCATGAACGGTATAAACTCAGTATTGAAATTTCTAGGTCAAATAGTAAGTCTATATTTAACTTTTTGAAGAACTGCCAAATGGTTTTGCAAAATGACTGCAACATTTCCATTCCCACCAGCAGCGTATGAGGGTTCCAATTTATCCACAACCTTGCCAACACTTGGTAATTTGTCATTTGGATTACAGCCATCTAAATGGATGAGAAATAATAGTATCTCACTGTGCTTTTCATTTGCATTTCCCTAATGACTAATGATACTTATGTCTTTCCATATGCTTATCGCTCATTTGTATATCTTTATTGGAAAAAATATCTATAAAGATCCTTTGCCCATTTTTAATTTTATTGTCTTTTATTATTGAATAGTAAGTGCTTCATATGTTCTATATATAAGTGCTTTATCAGATACAAGGGTACTTCAAAAAGTTCATAGAAAATTGTATTATCTTTTAATTCTATTTTTCTACAAACTTTTTGAAATACCCTCATTTATAATTTGCATATATTTTCTGCAATTCTGTGAGTTCTTTTGAAGCATAAAGTTTTAAGATTTAATGAAGTCTAATGTATCTGTTTTTTTTTCCTTTTGTTGCTTGTGCTTTTGGTGTCATACCTTAGAAACCATTGAGATATATAATGTAATGAAGATTTACTCACATGTTTTCTTTTGAATTTTACAGTTTCAGTTCTTATAGTTAGGTCTTCAATGCATTTAAATTAATTTTTGTGTATGTTGTGAGGAAAGAATTCAATTTTTTTTTTTTTTTTTTTTTTTTTTTTTGGCATTAGGATATTTATCTGTCCCAGCACTATCAGTTGAAAAATTTCATATTTGGGGCTGACCCCGTGGCTCACTCAGGAGAGTGTGGCGCTGGGAGCGCAGCGGCACTGGGAGCACGGCGGTGCTCATGCTGCGGGTTCGGATCCTGTATAAGGATGGCTGGTGCGCTCACTGGCTGAGCATGGTGCAGGCAACACCAAGCCAAGGGTTATGATCCCATTACCGGTCACAAAAAAGGGGAAAAAAAAGAAAAAAAAGTTCATATTTGTCACTGAGTTATTTACCACCCTTGTTGAAAATCAATTGACCATAAATGTGAGGGTTTATTTCTGGATTCTCAATTTTATTCCATGGTTTATAGTCTATTCATATACATTACTACACTGTCTTGATTCATGTAGTTTTCTAGTAAGTTTTAAAATTGCAAAGTTTGAGTTCTCAAAATTTGTTCTTTTTCAAAATTGTTTTGTCTACTCTGAGTCTTTGCATTTCCATATAAGTTTTAGGATCCACTTGTCAATTTCTAAAAAGAAGCCAACTGGAATTCTCATAGGTATTATATTAAGTCTATAGATGATTTTGGCAAGTCTTGCCATCTAAGCAATATTAAGTCTCCCAATCCACAAACATTGGATTTTTTCCATCTATTTAGATTTTCTTTTAACAATGTTTTGAAGTTCAGAACATAAGTTTTGCACTTATTTTATGAAATTTATTCCTGAATATTTTTTTT
>NW_007743228.1:1765-5771 GCF_000696425.1 Galeopterus variegatus | reverse complement strand
AGATGATTTTGGCAAGTCTTGCCATCTAAGCAATATTAAGTCTCCCAATCCACAAACATTGGATTTTTTCCATCTATTTAGATTTTCTTTTAACAATGTTTTGAAGTTCAGAACATAAGTTTTGCACTTATTTTATGAAATTTATTCCTGAATATTTTTTTTCTCTTCATGCTCCTTAATTTTATTTTCATATGGTTTTATTTCAAGTGTATAGATATACAATTGATTTTTGTTTATTGATCTTGTATCCTGCAAACTCACTAAACTTGTTCATTAGTTCTAATAGATTTTTAGTGAATTTCTTAGAATTTTCTCTACATAAGACTGTGTTGTCTGTGGTTAGAGATACTTTTACTTCTTCCTTGCCATTTTGAATGCCTTTTATTTCTGTTTATTGCCTAATTGTTGTACTTAAAACCTCCAGTGCAATGGTGACTACAAGTGATGACAGTATACATCCTTGTCTTATTTCCAATCTTAGGAATAAACAATGTAGACTTTAACCATTAAGTATGAGGCCAGCTGTGGGGTTTTCATAGACGCCTTTTATCAGGTTAAGGAAATTCCCTTCTATGCTAATGTGTTAAGTGTTTTTATAATGAAAGCATGCTGAATTTTATCTTTTTTTTTCATTTATTGAGATAATAATGTGGGTTTTGTTTTTCATTCTATTGCTTTGATGTATTACATAAATCAATTTTTGAATGTTAAACCAAATTTGCATTCCTCAGATAAATCCCACTTGGTGTTGGCACACAGTCCCTTTTATATGCTGCTTAATTTGATTTGCTAGTATATTGTTGGGTATTTTGGCACTTATATTCATAAGAGATATTGGTCTGCACTTTTCTTTTCTTGCGATATCTTTACCTGGTTTTAGCATCAGGGAATGAATTGGGAGGTATTCCCTCTCATCTATTTTTTTGGAATAGTTTGTGTAGAATTAGTGTTACTTCTTTATATGTTTGGTAGAACTCTAGAGGATTTTGCAGGCTTTGGTGCACTGAAGGTAGCTATAGAAAAAGCAAGTCCAAACTCAACTTAACTCCTGAGTATTTTTACTAAATCACTCAGAGTAATGATTTGGCAGAAGAGGTTTGCTGTTTCCAGGTGTAACACCTAACTCTATTGTATATTTTCTACAAGAAATCTTCTTCAAATAAAAACACACAAGTTAAAATTAAAAGGATGGCACAAACATATATACTAGGTTAACATGAATCAAAAGAAAGCCTATATGAATCTCAGGCAAAGCAGACTTTATAACAAGGAATACTAACTTGAATAAATGAGTTACTTCACCAAGAATACATAATAATATTCGATATATTATAATGATCAAGGACCAATTAATAAGTAGAGTAAATTCACCACAAATACCTAACAATCCTAAAAGTATATTCATAAATTTCCAAATATAGTTGTGTGTTGCTTTCCATGGGAATAAATTCTTAGAAATGTATCATTAGACAATTTTGCCACTGTGCAAACATCATGGAGTGGACCTACACAACCCTAGATGGTACAGCCTACCACACACCTAGGCTATGTGGTATACCCTATTTCTCCCAGGCTTTGAATGTGTACAGGATTTAGTGTACTGAATCCCGTAGGCAACTGTAGAACAATGATTAGTATTTGTGTATTTAAACATATCTAAACATAGAAAAGGTACCATAATCTTATGCAACCACTGGTATATATGCAGTGCATTATTGACTGATACATTGTTGTGCAGCACATGACTGTACATGAAGAAAAATGGATAGAACTGAAAAGAGAAAAATCTAGAAATATTGTTGGAAATTTTAACATTTCTCTCTGGAGTCAATAGAACAAGAAGAAAATCAGTAAACAGAAATCTTGAACAACATAATGAAACAGCTTGACCTAATATACATATATAAAAAATTCCACCAAACAACAGCAGAATCTACATTGTTTTCACTTCTAAATTAAACATTTATCAGAAACACCATAATTAATGGTGAAAAACCAAATATTTTTCTCTGTAAGATTGAGAATAAGACACAGATGTCCACTCTTACCACTCCTATTCAACATCACTGGATAGGCTAAAGAGAAAAAAGAAAAAATAATACTTAGTAATCAATTGAAAAAAGAGAAATAAAACAGCTTTTATTCATAGAAGGCATGAATTTCTATATAAAAAATAATTTTAAAAAACTATTTTTAAAGACAACTAGAACCAGTATATGAATTTAGCAAGGTTCCTGGATACAGGTTGCTTCAGTTGTTTTTATTTTTATATACTAACAATAAACAATTAAAACTTGTAAGAAATGTACCATAACACTAAAAACACTAAGTAGCAATTAAGACTGAGCCTAACAAATTATGTGCTAGATTTGTATTCTGAAAGCTATATAACTTTAATTAGAAAATATGAGGAATACCTATATAAATGCAGAGGTATACCATTTTTAAGGATTGGAAGACTTAATTTCATTAGTACCGATATCAATCCATTTCTGTTGCTTAAAACAAAATACTTGGAACTAGGTAATTTGTAAGAAAAAGAAATTTACTGCTTACAGTTTCAGAGGCTAAGAAGTCCAAAGTCCTGGTAAATCATGTGGTGAGGGTCTTCCTTGGTGGTGGCTTCAGTGACACAGGGTATCACATTTCAAGACGGTAGAAGCAGAGAGAGAGAGAGATCCTCACATGTTCTCTTTTTAATGCCCTCAATACTATGTACATGACCACCATTATTAAACCATTCATTAGGACATAGTCTTCAGAATCTAATCATCTTTTCAAGACCCCACCTCTCGACCACCATAACAGGCTTTCCAGCCCTCTTAACACTTTCACAGTGGTGACCAAGCCTCAAACACATTAAACTTTGGAAGGACACAATTCAATCTATAACAGTTCCCCAAATTATCCCAAAATTTGGGGATACATAACTCAATGGTAGAGAAGAGAGTCTACAAATAGATCCACACATATATAGTAAATTGATTTTTATAAAGGGATAAAGGCTATTCAGTGGAAAGGATGATGCTAGAACAATGGCACATTGATATATATGCCTCATACGATAGTCAAGAATTAATTTGAAATGGTTCATAGACCTAAATTTGAAAGCTATAACTAATCAAATTCTGGAAGAAATCTTTGGAGAAAATATTTGTGATCCTGGGGATCCCAGGCTGAATGCAAAAATCATGAAAGAGAAAATAAAATATTGATAAAATAAACATCCTCAAAATTATATATTTTGTGTGTGAAAGACACTACTAATTAAAAAAAGGACATATCACAAAATGAGAGAAACTATTTGCAGAACACAAATAAAGGACCAATATCCATAACATATAAGGAACTTGCAAACTTAATTATAAGAAAACAAACCTATTTTTTAATAGCAAATATTTAAACAAATAACTGCACCAAAGAAGATATAAGGATGGTGAACAAGCACATGAAACGATGGCCAAGACCATTAGCCATTAGACAAATATGAGTTGAAAGTATAACGAGTTACCATTACAAACTTATTAGAATGGTTAGAAGAGAAGGAAATAAAGGGCATCCAGATTGGAAAATACAAACTCAAACTGTCCCTGTTTGCAGATGACATGATCCTATATATTGAACAGCCTAAAGCCTCTACAAAAAAACTCTTAGAGTTAATAAATGATTTTGACAAAGTTGCAGGATACAACATTAACACACAGAAGTCAGTGGCATTTCTATACTCCAAAAGTGAACTTGCAGAAAAAGAAATCAAGAAAGCTTGCCCATTTACAGCAGCCACCAAAAAAAAAAAAAAACTTAGGAATAAAGTTAACCAAGGATGTGAAAAATCTCTATGAAGAGAACTATAAACCACTGTTGAGAGAAATTAAAGAGGACACAAGAAGATGGAAAGATATCCCATGCTCTTGGAACAAAAGAATTAACATTGTGAAAATGTCCATATTGCCCAAAGTTATCTACAGATTCAATGCAATCCCCACCAAAATTCCAATGACATTTT
>NW_007743228.1:0-479 GCF_000696425.1 Galeopterus variegatus | reverse complement strand
TACAGATAGAGCTACCATATGACCCAGCTATTCCACTGCTGGGAATATACCCAGAGGAATGTAAATCTTCATGTTGATGGGATACCTGTGCTCCAATGTTTATTGCAGCACTATTTACAATAGCCCAGAGTTGGAACCAGCACAAATGTCCATCATCAGATGAGTGAATACGGAAAATCTGGTATATCTACATAATGGAATTCTACCCTACTTTTAAAAAAAGAATGAAATAATGCCATTTGCAACAACATGGATGGACTTAGAGAAAATTATATTAAATGTAACAAGTCAGACACAGAAAGAGAAATACCACATGTTCTCACTTACCTGTGGGAGCTAAAAATAAATAAATAAATAAACATACAAACAAAGGGGAGGAAGAAGACACAACAAACACAACAACTCCTTCAACTTGTTAAGAGAAGTGAACAGATATGATGTGGAGCAGGAGGGGAGATATAGAAGGGGAAGTGGAATGG
>NW_007743227.1:18926-19481 GCF_000696425.1 Galeopterus variegatus | reverse complement strand
AATTACATATAGAAATGTTAACCTTGCAAAAGGCAGAACACGTTCCCCAGGCTAAAGTCTCCGTTGTGGATATAGAATTGTAACACAGCAAAATTGCTGGCTCAAAGGGGAGATATCCTTGGTGCAGGTTAACCTTACTTTATTGTTATGTAAACGTACTAAGGAAATTGCTGTAGGGAAAGAAAATGCTTGATAAGAACAAGGTTTGATGGTGGATTGACTTTACCTTTTGCAAATTGCATTATGGAATGTCACTTTGCTTATTTCAATGATGTTACGTGTTTTCCATTTGTTAGCCATAATTCTGTCCATCCATACCCTTCTGTTTTTGTAATGGTTAAATCAACTGAATTTTCTCTTAAAACTTCCTTGTCTTTTCAATAAAATGGATGGGGCTGACACATTCAGTTTTGCCCCTCCTAATAGGGAAATTACTGAAGTACAGTCCATCTGGGCATCAATGCATACATAGTGCTTGAGTAATCTCATAATTCTTTTTTTTTTTGTCTTCATTACACAGGGAAAAGTAGTATAACAAGGAGTCCCCAGGGAGCA
>NW_007743227.1:16514-16888 GCF_000696425.1 Galeopterus variegatus | reverse complement strand
ACCACAGCCACCACAGTGACCATGGCTGCTGTGAAGGTGGCTGGAAGTCACAGCCATGACAAGAATGGTCCGCCAGCCACTGGAGTGCATTGACATGGGGAGAGTCACCAGCAGAGACCACGGAAAGGCAGAGGATGTCTCTCTCCACAAAGCCCATTCCAGAGTGACAGAAGAGGCATCTGCTCTGTGGTAGTATTTGGGGACCTAAGCACACCTCTCAGCATTAGACAGATCATCTGGGCAACAGGTCAACAGAGTGACCATTGCTCTTTCAGACGGAGAGAACAAATCTAGGGTTATCAGTGGCGGCAGGGGGAACGGAGAGGGGGATGGGAGAGATTGGACAAGGGGCATAAAGAATAAGTACAATTTGA
>NW_007743227.1:14648-15116 GCF_000696425.1 Galeopterus variegatus | reverse complement strand
AATCAATAAATGTGATACACCATATTAATAAAATCAAACACAAGGACCATATGGCCATCTCTATGGATGCTGAAAAAACATTTGATAAAATTCAACATCCGTTCATGAAAAAGACCTTCTATAAGTTAGGTATAGATGGAAAGTTTCTCAACATAATTAAAGCCATATATGATAACCCCACTGCCAATATCATCTTGAATGGGGAAAAGCTGAAAGCTTTTTTTTTCTTTAGCTTTCTCTTAAGAACAGGAACTAGACAAGGATGCCCACTTTCACCACTCCTATTCAACATAGTGTTGGAAGTACTAGCCAGAGCAATCAGAGAAGAGAAAGAAATAAAGGGCATCCAGATTGGAAAAGATGAAGTCAAACTGTCCCTGTTTGCAGATGACATGATTTTATATAATGAATAGCCTAAAGCCTCTACAAAAAAACTCTTGGAGGTGATAAATGATTTCAGCACAGTAG
>NW_007743227.1:5332-13648 GCF_000696425.1 Galeopterus variegatus | reverse complement strand
ATGTCCATACTGCCCAAAGTGATATACAAATTCAGTGCAATCCCCATCAAAATTCCAATGATGTTTTTATCAGAAATGGAAAGAACTATCCAGACATTTATATGCAATAACAAAAGACTACTCATAGCCAAAGCAATGCTGAGCAAAAAGAAATAAATAAATAAAGCTGGAGGCATAACACTTAAACTATACTACAAAGCTATAACAAACAAAACAGCATGGTACTGGCATAAAAATACACTGATCAATGGAATAGAATAGAGAATCCATAAATCAACCCATACACCTACAGCCATCTGATCTTTGACAAAGGAACCAAGCCTATACACTGGGGAAGAGACAGACTCTTCAGCAAATGGTGCTGGCATAACTGGATATCCATATGCAGGAGAATGAAACTAGACCCATACCTTTCACCATATGCTAAAATCAACTTAAAATGGATTAAACAATTAAATATACACCCTGAAACAATAAAACTTCTTAAAGGAAACATAGGAGAAACACTTCAGGAAGTAGGACTGGACACAGACTTCATAAATATGACCCCAAAAGCACGGGCAACCAAAGGAAAAATAAACAAATGGGATTATATCAAACTAAAAAGCCTCTACACAGCAAAAGAAACAACAGAGTTAAAAGACAACCAACAGAGTAGGAGAAAATATTTGCAAAATATACATCTGACCAAGGATGAATATCCAGAATATACAAGGAACTCACACAACTTTACAAGAAAAAAATAAGCAACCCCATTAAAAAATGGGCAAAAGAGCTAAATAGGCATTTCTCAAAGGAAGATATACAAATGGCCAACAGACATATGAAAAAATGCTCAACATCACTCAGCATTCAGGAAATGCAAATCAAAACCCCACTGAGATACCATCTCACCCCAGTTAGGATGGCTAATATCCAAAAGACTGGCAAGGTTGTGGAGAAAAAGGAATTCTTATACCTTGTTGGAGGGACTGCAAAATGGTGCAGCCTCTATGGAAAATGGTATGGAGGTTCCTCAAACAATTGCAGATAGGTCTACCATATGTCCCAGCTATCCCGCTGCTGGGAATATACCCAGAGGAATAGAAATCATCAAGTTGAAGTTATACCTGTTCCCCAACGTTCATCGCAGCACTCCTTACAATAGCTAAGAATTGGAATCAGCCCAAATGTCCATCATCAGATGAGTGGATATGGAAAATGTGGTATATCTGCACAATGGAATACTACTCAGCTATAAAAAAGAATGAAATACTGCCATTTGCAGCAACATAGATGGACCTAGAAAGAATTATGTTAAGTGAAACAAGTCAGGCACAGAAAGAGAAATATCACATGTTCTCACTTATATGTGGGAGCTAAAAATAAATAAATAAATACACACAAAACCGGCGGAGGGGTGGGAAGAAGACACAATATCACATGTTCTCACTTATTTGTGGGAGCTAAAAATAAATAAATAAATACACACAAAACCGGCGGAGGGGTGGGAAGAAGACACAACAATTACAATTCCTTGAAATTGATACAACAAGCAAACAGAAAGGACATTGTTGGGAGGGAGGGAAGTGAGGGAGGAGGGAGGGAGGTTTCGGTAATTGGCCACAATAATCAACCACATTTTATATTGCAAAAAAAAAAAAAAAAAAAAAAAAGACACAGACTGACTTATTGGATTAAAAAGATAGACCCAACTATATGCTGTCTTCAGGAGACTCACCTCACCTGTAAAGATACACACAGAGTAACAGCGAAGGGATGGAAAAAGATATACCATGCAAATGGAAACCAAAACAAGCAGGAGTAGCTATTCTTATATTGGATAAAATAGACTTTAAGCCACAAACCATAAAAAGAGACAAAGAAGGCCACTATGTAATGATAAAGGGATCTACCCAGCAATAAGATATAATAATTGTAAATATATATGCACCCAACACTGGAGCATCCATATATATGAAAAACACTATTAAACCTAAAGAAAGAGATAGACCCCAATATAATAATAGTTGGAGACCTGAACACTCCATCTCTCAGCATTGGACAGATCATCCATGCAACAAATCAACAGGGAAACACAGGATTTAAACTACACTTTAGATCAACTTGACCTGGCAGATTTCATCCAAACGACTTCAGAATATACATTCTTCTCATCAGCACGTGGAACATTCTCCAGGACAGACCACATGCTAGGTAATATATCAAGTCTCAAAAAATTTTTAAGAAATTGAAATCATTTCAAGTATCCTTTCAGACCACAATAGATTAAAACTAGAAATCAATAACAAGTGAAACTCTGGAAACTATACAAATTCATGGAAATTAAACAACATGCTCCTGAATGACCTATTGGTCCAATAAAAGATTAAACAAGAAATCAAAAAAATTCATGAAACTAATGAAAATAAAGACACATCATACCAAAACCTGTGGGATACTGCAGAAGCAGTACTAGGAGGGAAGTTTATTGCAATAAATTCTTATATCAAAAAAATAGATCTCAAATAAGCAACCTAATACTATACCTCAAAGAATTAGATAGACAAGAACAATCCAACCCCCAAATTAGTAGATGAAGGGAAATAATTAAGGTTAGAGCAGACCTTCATGAAGTAGAAACCCCAAAAATGATACAAATGATCAATGAAACAAAAAGTTGGTTTTTTGAGAAGATAAACAAACTAGACAAACCATTAGCTAGGTTGAGGGGAAAACAAAAGGAGAGAGAAGATCCAAATAACAAAAATCAGAAATGAAAAGGGAGACATAACAACCAAATCTACAGAAGTACAAAGAATCATTAAAGACCATTATAAAAAAACTATACACCAACAAATTTGAAAACCTAGAGGAAATGGATAAATTTCTGGACACATACAAAGTACCAAGACTGAACCAAGGAGAAATAGAAAACTTGAACAGACCAATAGTAAGCAATGAGATTGAAGCAGTAATCAGCAGTCTCCCAACAAAGAAAAGCTCAGAACCAGATGGTTTTACTGCTGAATTCTACCAAATCTTTGAAGAGGATTTAATACCAATCCTCTTCAAACTATTCCAAAAAACTGAAACAGACACCATTCTCCCAAACTCATTCTATGAGGCCAGCATCACTCTGATACCAATACCAGACAAAGATACAACAATAAAAGAAACTACAGGCCAATATCTGTGATGAACATAGACACAAAATACTCAATAAAATATTAGCAATCAGAAAACAGCAACACATCAAAAAATTATACACCATGATCAAGTGGGATTCATCCCAGGAATGCAAGGATGATTCCACACACACAAGTCAATAAATTTGATACATTATGTCAACAAAATCAAGGACAAAAACCTTATGTTTATCTTAAAAGATGCAGAAAAAGCATTTGAAAAAATTCAACATCACTTCATGATAAAGACTCTCACCAAATTAGGTATAGAAGAAAAGTATCTCAAAACAGTGAAAGCCATATATGAAAATCACACAGCCCATATCATCTCAAATGGGGAAAAGCTAAAAGCTTTTCACTTAAGAACAGGAATAAGACAAGGATGCCCACTCTCACCACCCCTATTTGACATAGTATTGGAAGTACTAGCCAGAGAAATTAGGTAAGAGAAAGAAAGAAAGGGCATTCAGACTGGAAAAGATGAAGTCAATCTGTCCCTGTCTGCAGATGACATGATCCTACATACAGAAAAACCTAGACTCTATCAAAAAACTCTTAGAGCTGATAAACAATTTCAGTAAAGGTGCAGGGTACAAATTCAGCATGCAAAAGTCAGTAGTATTTGTATACTCCAATAACAAACTAGCAAAAAAAGAAATCAAGAAAGGAAGCCCATTTACTACAGTCACAAAACTCTCTCTCTCTCTCTCTCTCTCTCTCTCCCTCCCTCCCCCCTTCCCCTCCCTCCCTCTCTTTCTCTCTCTCTCTCTCTGTCTCTCCCCCCGCAGGAATCAATTTAACCAAAGAGGTGAAAGATCTCTACAACAAGAACTACAAATCACTGCTGAAAGAAATTAAAGTGGACACAAAAAGATGGAAAGACATTCCATAATCTTGGATTAGAAGAATAAACATTGTGAAAATGTCCATACTACCCAAAGCAATCTACAGATTCATTGCTTTCCCCATCAAAATACCAATGACAGTACTTCATTGAAATAGAAAAGACAAACCTAACATTTATATGGAATGACAAAAGACACTGAATTGCCAAAGCAATCCTGAGCTAAATACATAAATAAAAAAAGCTGGAGGTGTAACACTACCTGACTTCAAATTATACTACAAAGCTATAGTAACCAAAACAGCATGGTACTGACATAAAAACATACACTTGGACCAATGTGACAGAATAGAGAACCCAGAAATCAACCCACATACTTACAGCCAACTGATCTTTGACAAGGGCAACAAGAACATACATTGGAGAAAAGACTACCTCTTCAATAAATGATGCTGGGAAAACTGGACATCCATATGTAGAAGAATGAAATTAGACCCATATACCTCTCACAATATACCAAAATCAACTCAAAATGGATGAAAAACTTAAATATAGGGCCTGAAACTATGAAACTATTAAAAGAAAACATAGGAGAAACACTTCAGGAACTAAGACTGGGCAAAGACTTTATGAATAAGATCCCCAAAGCACAGGCAACAAAAGAAAAAAAAAATAAACAAATGGGATTATATCAAACTAAAAAGCTTCTGCATAGCAAAAGAAACAATCAACAGAGTGAAAAGACAATGTAGAGAATGGGAGAAAATATTTGAAACTATGTATAAGACAAGGGATTTATATCCAGAATATACAAGGAACTTAAACAACTTAACAGTAAACAAACACACACACAAGAAAAAACCAAGAAACCTGATTTAAAAATGGGCAAAAGAGCTAAATAGGCATTTCTCAAAGGAAGATATACAAATGACCAACAGGCACATGAAAAAATGCTCAACATCACTAAGCATCAGGGAAATGCAAATCAAAACCACATTGAGATATCATCTTAGACCAGTTAGACTGGCCAATATAAAAAAGACAGAGAAAAACAAATGCTGACAAGGATGTGGAGAAAAGAGAACCCTCCTACACTCTTGGAGGGACTGTAAATTAGTGCAGCCATTATGGAAAACAGTATGGAGATTTCTCGGGGGGCTACAGATAGAACTGGGGGGGGATCCAGCAATCCCACGTCTGGGTATATACCCAAAGGAATGGAAACCATCATGTCAAAGAGATACCTGCACTCCCATGTTCATCACAGCTCTTTTTACAATAGCTAAGAGTTGGAACTAACCTAAACATCCATTGACTGGATAAGGAAAATGTGGTATATGTACACAATGGAATGCTACTCTGTCAAAAAAAATGAATGAAATTTTGCCATTTGCAGCAACATGGACGAATCTAGAGAAAATTATGTTAAGTGAGATAAGCCTGGCACAGAAAGAGAAATACTGAATGTCTCACTTATAAGTGGGAGCTAAAAAAGAAAGAGAGAGAGAGAGAGAGAGAGAGAAGGAGGGAGGGAGGGAGGGAGGAAAAAAGAACAATCACAATAATTCATTGAACTTTCAAAAGGAGAGAACGGAACTGAGGCCAACAGTGGAGGGAAATGGGGAGGGGAGGGGGTTAGTAAGAAACTGGTAAAGGGCTACAAAAATTGATTACATTGTGTAATGATAAATATAGTAATTATCCTGATTAGAGCATTACATATTGCACACAGGTATTAATATTCAATGCTGTACCCCCCAGATATGTACAATCAATTATGTTTCAATAAAAAATGGTGTACCATAATTTACTAATTCATTATCCCCAGTTTAAGACATTTTGCATGTTTTCAATTGTTTGCTAATACAAATAATGCTGCAGTGTACATACTTGAGCACACATCACTGTGTATGTGTGGATTTCGTAAGAACAGATATACCGAAGTAAAATTACTATCCAAAAGGGCTATACTTTTAAAATTTCATAGATATTTCTAATTTGACTTCCAAAAAAAGCAGTAGTAACATACCCTTCAAACAACAAAGCCTCCTACCCTTACCAACAAGAGATATGAGCAATATATTTTAAAACCATTTTATTGAGCTATAATTCACACAGCATAAAATTCACTGGTTTAGAGTGTGCAACTCAATGATTTTTAGTTTATTCACAGAGTTGTGCAACCATTACCACAATCTAACTTTACATTTTCATTACCCCAGAAGGAAACCCTATACCCATTAGCAGTCACCCCGTATACAACCTCAATTCCTTCCCCTAAACAACCACTAATCTAATTTCTGAGAAGAGAAAAATTTTCAAGCAGTTAGTATAACTTTGTGCCAGGAAATAAAGAAAAATATACTCATAATGAATAAATAGATAAGAAACATCAGCAGAGAGATAGGGAAACTCAAAAAAGAACAACATGAAAATTCTAGAACTAAAAATGGAAATATTTGAAATAGAAATACTAACTGGCTGGGCATTCAGACAATTGAAGATGACTGAAGAAAAAGTCAGCGATTTTCAAAATAGACCAATAGATATTATCTCATCTGGAAAACAGGTAAAAGACTTAAAAAAAAAGTATCAATGATCTTTGGGACCACAAAAATGTTATGCAAAACAAAAGGAGAAGAAAGAGAAAGAATAGGGCAGAAAACTATTTGAAAAAGTAATAGACAAAAATATCCCAAACTTAGCAAAAGACATAAAGCCACAGATTCAAGAAACTCAAAACCTCATGCATAAATATATCAAGTTATATAATTGTAGTTTATTACTATTTATAGTTATAAAATTATATAATAAAAATAAATAATAAAATGGATACAATGCACATCATAGAAAAATCATAGTCAAACTGCTGAAAATGAAAGATAAAGTGAAAAATTTTGAAAGCAGCCATAGAGAAATGACATGTTAAATACAGGAGAACAATTATTTGAATGACTGGTGACTTCTCATCAGAAAAACCTGAAATCTAGAACACAGTGAAACATTTTTAAAACACTAAATAAATAAATAAAACCATCATCCCAGAATTCTATATCCAGCAAAAATATCTTTCAAGAATGAATTCAAAATAAAGTTCTTTTCAGATAAATAAAAACTAAGAGTATTTCCAATGGATCTATATTACAAGAATTGCTAAGGGAAGTTCTTCATGCTGAAAAGATATGATACCAAATGAAAACTCTGGTTTTCAAGAAGAAAAGAAGAGCACTGAAAATGGTAAATTTGTGGGTAAATAGAAAATGCTGTTTTTTCTCTTAATGTCTTTAACATTCACATGACTATTTAAAGCCCAAATTACAACATTGCATTGTGTGGTTTATAGTGTATGTAGGTGTAGAAAAAAGGATGGAGGGGTAAACAGAACTATAAGGTTGCAAGGTTCTTACACTTATGTAAAGAGACACAATACCAAATTCAAGCAAACAGATAGCTGGAGGGTTATATTAATATCAAGTAAGGTAGGGTTGAAGACAAAGAATATTACCAGAGATAAAGATGGACATTTCTTAATGATAAAGTGCCAATTAATCAGAAAGATATAAAAATAATAAATGTGTTTTCACCGAGTGATACAGCCTCAAAATATATGAAGCAAAAATTGGCATAATTAAGGAAAGCTAAGTCAGAATTGGAAATTTTTAGATACTTTACTCAGTAATCAAAAGAACAACTATCCAAAAAATATCAGTGAGGATATGAAGGAGCTAAAGAACACTATCAACCACTCTGACCTAAAAGACATGAATAGAACACGACATACACAACTGCACAAAAGCATTCTGCCAAAGTGTGCATGGCACAGTCACTAAGAAGGGTCATTGCTGGGTCACAAAATAAGCCTCAATAAGTTTCAAAAGATTTTCTCTGATCACAATGTAATTGTACATAGAAAAAGTCCACGAATACTTGGAAATTAAAAACACTTCTAAATAACCCATAGTTCAAAGGAGAGACACCAGAAGAGATCAGAAAATATTTTGAACTTAATGATAATGAAAAGTAAATATAACAAAATTTACGGAATGCATCGAAAGCAATGCTTAGAGGAAAATTTAAAGCTTCAAATGCTTATATTGAAAAAAAAGGAAGTCCCCAAATCTATGATCTAAGTTTCCCCCTTAAGAGGAAAGGGAAAAAAAAAAAAAACGAGCCAAGGAAACCTAAAGCAGAAAAAAGTGAGAATGGGAGAGAGAGAGAGAGAGAGAGGGAGGGAGAGAGGGAGAGAGAGGGAGAGAGAGGGAGAGAGAGAGAGAGAGAGAGAGAGAGAGAGAGAGAGAGAGAGAG
>NW_007743227.1:0-4069 GCF_000696425.1 Galeopterus variegatus | reverse complement strand
TGCATACATAATTTTTAAAGAAAAAATACAATCACGAAGTAGGATTTATCCCAGAAAACAAAAGTCGTAATGTAAAATGAGAAAGACTAAGCTATCATGTCTAGGTATGTTCATTTGGGGGGTAAAAATATAAAAATAAAAATGTGAGGAAGTAGTTATTATAAAGGCGGTATAATCATCAGTTATGGCAGGAAAGAGGGAGTTGTAGTTAGGATGGGGCACACGGGGGCTTCTGGGTGACACAATTCTATTTTGACCTAGTGATGCTTGCCCAGTAGTAATTCATTAAGCCATACATTTGATTTGTGGGTCTTCATTTTTCTGTATTTCATTTTAGGATTAAGATTTTAAAAAGAAATAAAATGCCATTAGTAATATAGTAGAAAATTAAATATTAGGAATAATTAAATGAAATATGTGTAAAACCTTTATACTGAAAACTACATTTATTTAGAAGACCTAAATAAATAAGCGACATAACACTTTCATGGATAGAAAGACCCAAAACAGACACATCGAACTGCTGAAATCCCCACTCCCCCACCTAATCTACAGATTCAATGCAAAGTTAATTATAACCCTTTTTGTAGATAATGAAAATCTGGTTCTAAAATTTATATAGAAATGCAAAGGAAATACAAAGCAATCTTATAAAAGAAGAACAAAGTTGTACCTGACTTCAAGACTTAATATAAAGCTACAAGAATCAAGCTTACATGATACTGGCAAAAAAGTACAAGCAGATCAAAGGAACAGATCCACATTTACATGGACATTTGATTTTTTGACAAAAGTGCCAAAGCAATTCAATGGGGGAAGGGAAATTACTTTTCAATAAACGGTGCTGGGTCACCTGGATATTCATATGGAAAAAATGAACTTCAATTGCTAACCCATACCATACACAAAAATTAATTCACTGTGGATCACAGACCTAAACAAAAGCTAAAATTATAAAGCTTTTATAATAAGACAGATAGATATCTTTGTGACTGGAAGTAGGCAAAATTTTCTTAGAGAGGATATGGAAAGTAGTAACCAAAAAAGAAGAAAACTGAGAGTTGATCAACATTAAAAACATCTGTTCAGCAAAAGACACTATTAAGAAAATAAAGACGCAAGCCACGAATTGGGACAATACTCATGTCTGACAAAGGATTTGAATCCAAACGATATAAGGAACTTCTGCAACTCAATATTTAAAAAACAACAAAAATTGATAATAGTGGGTAAAAGATTTGAACAGATAATTCACAAAGAAAGATATACAAATGGCCAATAGGAACATGAAAAAGTGCTCAATATCATTAGTTATCAGGAAAATGCAAGTTAAAACCATAATGAGATACCACTACACATCAACCACAGTGGCTAAATTTAAAAGACTGACAACACTAACTGTTGGCAAGGACATGTTGCAACTAGAATTCTCATACATTGTTGGCAGTAGTGTAAAATGTTACAGACGCTTTGGCAAAAGATCTGTCAGTTTCTTACAAACTAAACATATACCTATGATATGACCTAGAAATCCCATTCTTAGGTATTTAGCCAAGAGAAATTGAAATATATGACTATGAAATAGCTTTATTCATAACAGCCAAAATTGGACACAGCACAGATGTCCATCAACAAGGAGAGTGGATAAGCAAACTGGGGTGTTCATACAATGGAATACTACCCAGTAATAAAAAGGGATTTTAGTGAATTCTTTTTTTAATTTCAATTTATCAATATACAATATAGTTGATTTTTGTGTCCCTTTATCAATTCCTCCTTTTCATCCCTTCCTCTCCCCCGTTCCTCCCATCAACATCATATCTATTCATGTCTTAACAAAATCAAGGAGTTGTTGTGATTGTTGTGTCTTCTTCCCTTCCCCCGCATTCATTTGTTCATTCACTTATTTATTTTTATTAGCTCCCACAAATAAGTGAGAACATGCAGTATTTCTCTTTTTGTGCCTGGATCATTTCACTTAATATAATTTTTTCTAAGTCCATCTATGTTGCTGCGAACAGTAGCATTTCATTTTTTTTTTAATAGCAGAGTAGGATTCCATTGTGTAGATATACCACATTTTCCTTATCTACTCATCCAATGATGGGCATTTAGGCTGGTTCCAACTCTTGGCTATCTTAAATAATGCTGCAGTAAACATGGACGTGCAGGTATCTCTTCGACATGATGATTTCCATTCCTCTGGGTATATACCCAGCAGTGGAATGGCTGGGTCATATGGTAAATCTATCTGTAGTTGTTTGAGGACCCTCCATACTATTTTCCATTAGGGCTGCACCATTTTACAGTTCCACAAACAGCGTAGGAGGGTTCCTTTATCTCCACAACCTCGTCAGCATTTGTCATTCTCAATCTTTTGGATATTAGCCATCCTAGCTGGAATGAGATGGTATCTCAAAGTGGTTTTGATTTGCATTTCCCAAATGCTGATTGACGTTGAGCATTTTTCATATGTCTGTTGGCCATTTGTATATCTTCCTTTGGGAAATGCCTATTCAGCTCCTTTGCCCATTTTTTAATTGGGTTACTTGTTTTTCTACTGTTAAGTTGTGAATTCCTTGTGTATTCTGGTTATTAATCCTTTGTCTGATATGTATTTTGCAAATATTTTCTCCTATTATGTTGGGTGTCTTTTTTCTCTGTTGGTTGTTTCTTTTGCTGTGCAGAAGCTTTTTAGTTTGAAAAAATCTCATTTCTTTCTTTTTCCTTTGGTTGCCTGTGCTTCGGGGTCATATTCACAAAGTCTGTACCTAATCCTTCTTCCTGGAGTGTTTCCCCTAAGTTTTCTTTAAGGAGTTTTATTGTTTCAGGACATTTATTCAATTCTTTAATCCATTTTGAGTTGATTTTGGCATATGGTGAGAGGTCCAGTTCCAGTTTCATTCTCCTACATATGAATGTCCAATTTTCCCAGCGCCTTTTACTGAAGAGGCAGTGTCTTCCCCAGTATGTGTCTTGGAGCCTCTGTCAAAGATCAGATGGCTGTACATGCATGGGTTGATTTCTGGACTCTTTTTTCTGTTCCATTGGTCCATGTGTCTGTTTTTATGCCAGTACCATGCTGTTTTGGTTACTATTGCTTTGTAGTACAGTTTAAAGTCAGGTAGTGTTATGCCTTCAGCTTTTTTTTTTTTTTTTTGCTCAGGATTGCTTTGGCTATTTGTGGTCTTTTGTGCTTCCATATGAATCTTAGGAATGTTTTTTTCCAATTCTGAGAAAAATGTCATTGGAATTTTGGTGGGGATTGCATTGAATCTGTAGATCATTTTGGGTAATATGGACAGTTTCACAATGTTAATTCTTCCAACCCAAGAGCATGGGATATCTTTCCATCTTCTTGTGTCCTCTTTAATTTCTCTCAACAGTGGTTTGTAGTTCTCATCATAGAGATTCGTCACATCCTTGGTTAAATTTATTCCTAGGTATTTTATTTTTTTGATGGCCATTGTAAATGGGATAGCTTTCTTGATGTCATTCTCTGCCAGTTCCTTGTTAGAATATAGAAATGCTACTGATTTTTGTGTGTTGATTTTGTATCCTGCAACTTTACTGAAATCATTTATTAACTCTAAGAGGTTTTTTGTAGAGTCTTTAGGGTGTTTCATATATAGGATCACATCATCTGCAAACAGGGACAGTTTGGCCTCATCTTTTCCAGTCTGGATGCCCTTATTTCCTTCTCTTCCCTGATTGCTCTGGCTAGTAGTTCCAGCACTGTGTTGAATAGGAGTGGTGAGAGTGGGCATCCTTGTCTNAGAAAAAAAAAAAAAAAAAACGAGCCAAGGAAACCTAAAGCAGAAAAAAGTGAGAATGGGAGAGAGAGAGAGAGAGAGAGAGAGGGAGGGAGAGAGAGAGAGAGAGAGAGGACACATTATAATGATCAGAAATGAAAGAAGAGAATCGCTACAGATCTAACATACGTTAAAATGATGAGAATATTATGAGTTACTTCATGACAATAAATTTGACAACTTGGATAAAATTCCTTGATAAATACAATTTACCAAAACTTTCAAAAGATGAAGTAGAATATCTGACTAGCCCTATA
>NW_007743226.1:19694-20044 GCF_000696425.1 Galeopterus variegatus | reverse complement strand
AACCCAAAAAATAATACAAAAGATCAACGAATCAAAAAGTTGGTTTTTTTGGTGGCCGGCCTGGTGGTGCACTGCTACAGTGCGCCGCTTGGGAGTGTGGCGGCGATCCCGCCGAGGGTTCGGATCCCACATACAGACCGGTTCCCGCTCACTGGCTGAGCGAGGTGTGGGTGCAACACCGAGGGTTGCGATCCCGTGGCCGGTCCCGGTCCGGTACGGGCGCGACACTGAGGGTTGAGATCCGTTGCCGGACACACACACAGAAAAAAAAAAAAAAAGTTGGTTTTTTAAAAGATAAAATCGACAAACCACTAGCATGGCTAACAAAAAAAAAGAAGAGAGAAGATTCA
>NW_007743226.1:15742-17180 GCF_000696425.1 Galeopterus variegatus | reverse complement strand
GTTTCGGTGATGGGACATAATAATCAACTACATTGTATATTGACAAAAAAAAAAAAAAAAAGAATGTAAAAAAAATAAAAATAAAAAATAAAATTGTGGGCACAGGATTCAGTACACACTGGTCCTAAATCAACCCTAAACCTGAGGACAAACAAGGCAACTGTGCATCCACCAGTCTTCATGTGGGCTTAGTATGGTCAGGTGACAGACAAGGTCTTACATCAAGGGAGCCCCATCGGTCCTCAGATGCACATGTTTGTTGTATCCCCAGTAACTGGATGTATAGTTGGAATAGACATCCTTGGAAACTGGCAGAATCCCACACTGGCTCTCAGACCAAAGAGATGAGGTTTATTGTGGTAAGAACCTTCCTCTCCCTACCAAGATAGTAAACCAGAAGCCGGGAACTTCAAAGATTAATGCCACCATAAAAGACTCAAAAGAAGCACCTATCACACCCCGATTTAATTCNTGCATCCACCAGTCTTCATGTGGGCTTACTATGGTCAGGTGACAGACAAGGTCTTACATCAAGGGAGCCTCATCGGTCCTCAGATGCACGTGTTTGTTGTATCCCCAGTGCCTGGATGTATAGTTGGATTAGACATCCTTGGAAACTGGCAGAATCCCACACTGGCTCTCAGACCAAGGAGATGAGGTTTATTGTGGTAAGAAGAACCTTCCTCTCCCTACCAAGATAGTAAACCAGAAGCCGGGAACTTCAGAGATTAATGCCACCATAAAAGACTCAAAAGAAGCACCTATCACACCCCGATTTAATTCACCAGCTTGGAATGTGCAGAGGTCAAATGAATCTTGGAGAATGGCTGTGGATGATCCTAAAATTACTCATGCAGTGACTCCCATCTCAGCTGCTCTCCCAGCTGCGATATCATTATTGGAGCAACTAAACACAGCACCCGGCACCTGGTAAGCAGCCACTGACCTGGCTGATGACTTCTTCTCCATACCAATTTGTAAGGAATAACAGACTCCATCTGCCTTTACCTGGCAGGGCCAACAGTGTACCTTTACAGTCTGCCTCAGGGCTATGTCAATTCTGCTTTCTGCCATAATGTAGTCGAGATGATAATAGTTGTGACATTCCAGAAATCATCACAATAATGTGCTATGTTGATGGCATTATGCTTGTTGGAGCTGGCAAGCAAGAAGTAGTGTGGAGTTTAGGGCCATCTTAGGAAGACATGTGCAAAGTGGAGGGTGGGACAACCAGCCCAGTGAAGTCCACCAGGTCACTGCAGGAAACACCCTTGGCCCTGGAGCTGGGGCAGTGGGAGCAGAGGGCTTCAGCCACACTCCCCTGACATCTGCATCCAGCCCAGCAACAGCCAAGCCCCGGCTGGAATCCCCCTTGTGTCCAGTGCAGGAATGAAGGGGGGACCACTGGCTTCAAGCAGGCCCCCTTCCTTCCTCCTTC
>NW_007743226.1:11136-14814 GCF_000696425.1 Galeopterus variegatus | reverse complement strand
CCACTGGCTTCAAGCAGGTCCCCTTCCTTCCTCCTTCTCCCACTCTATTTCCTTTCCCCTTCTCCTAGCTCCCTCCCCCAACTGCTCTGCAACAACATCTTAGAATGTAAAAAAATAATATTAATAAATAAATAAATAAAAAACAAAGTGGAGGTTGGGAAATAAACCCCCACAGAATTGAGGGGCAGCCATGCCAGTGAAGTTTCTGGTTGTGTGGTGACACGGAGTGTGTTGAGATACTCTCTCCAGGGTCACAGACAAGTGGCTGCACTTGTGCCACCTACCGTGAAGAATGCACAGGGCTGGTTAGGCCCTTTTGGATTTTGGAGGCAACATGCACCACATTAGTGTGGACCACTTCAACCCAGCTGCTGAGTTCCTCATGGCCGCCTGCATGGTGTGAGTGGGGCTCAGAGCAAGAGAAGACCTTGTACAAATTCAGGCTGTTGTAGAGACTACTCTGCCTCTTGGGCACTCTGCAGCATACTACCAGCCACCTGGTACAGTTGTAGGAGACACTGTCAGCCTGTGACTCCCAACTGATGTAGGTCACACTTGCTAGATCCCCAAACTGTAAACACCACTTTCTTCCCAAAGGCAACACATGCACCCTGAGACTGTATTTCTTATGTGGCAGCCCCCTAATAGCTTTTTTTCTCTCTCCAAAATACAGAGACTTGTATTCTTCGTAAGAGGAGAAAGCCTCATATGGACTCTTTGAGTGTTTAAGGAAATGCCGGTTTGGTCCTGAAAAGCACCCAGGCCTACCCCGAGTCACTGGGCAGGCTTGCTGTGCATCATAGCATTGCCTTAGATTCCTTCTCGTGGGCCAAGGCAGAGTCTTTGTAATTGCTAATACATCCTGTTGAACGTGGATCAATGCCTCAGGTCAAACAGAAAAATCAATAGTAAAGTTCATGAAGCAAGCCACCTCCCTTCTCAGGGAAACCCCAGTGGTTTATCAGATGTATTCAACGTTTGGGTTCACCGCTGATTAGCCTGATTTTGGTGCTAGGAGTCCTGTAGATAGAAGCCTCAATTCAATGCTATGTAAGATAGATGAAATATTTCCCCTAGTCTCTGTCAGTCATATTAATTAAAGGGGCTGAAGGAGAGGCTCGCTCATGGAGAAATGTGCAGAAGCCAAGACCTTGTAGAATGGGTGGTGACTATTGCTGGGCGGCAGTTCTCCCTGGTCCCTCATGTTCCTGTGCTTCTGCAAACAGAGGCGCTGATGGCCTTTGGTGCAGACTGTCTTTTCCAACATGTTTGTAGAGTCAATGACCTTGGAAGACAGAGATGGTGCTTCCTCTCAGAGCAGATGCAAGTCGATTTACTGTTCTGTATCATAAAGATAATTTGGAGACGTTTAGGCCGGTTCACTTCCTTATAAAAGATTCAGGTTCCCTAAGGTCAGGGTTCCTCAGCTGTGATGCAGACCCACGGAGTGCGTCATCCACATGGGCTTCTTGTGTCATTTGCAATGGGATTTGGGAGGTGAGGAGAACCAGTGCTAATATGACGTTCATTCTGTTTGCCACTCTATGAATAATACAAATCCTTGAACCTGAGCCTGGTGTCTCATGTTTCTGACAATATCCATGAATTAGTGGCAGGCTAACTTGCTAGTCTACAAGTAGGATCCAAATCTCAGACCTATTTCAGTTTTTGATATGCCCTTGAAGTAGTTTTTCTTGTCCCCTGGAGCAATACCAGGGTTTGTCAGTCTAGGGTGCTAGAGGAACATTGGAAAAGGACAGTGTCTGTCTTCCTGGTCCTGGTGTGCTCCTCCTGCCAGAAGCTGCAGTTCATGGTTTCTCTAGCAATGGGCTCCAGCAGGACACAGTTTCTCCAACATGTGTGCCTGCTTGAATGGCTTGTCCCATGCCTAGCTCCTGAAGTATATAGCCACCATGATGCCCAGTGGCCCGTAGCTTCCCTTGGTACCCTTCAGGCAGTTTGCAGCAGAGGGACACCAACAAGGCACTTTTTAATGAATGGCTTTCCTGGCACCCCTTCTAGTCACCTATGACCATTTCCTTCTGAAGTAAGGTCTAGATCTTGTCCTAGGAGTAGTGGCTGTTCCTTGTATACATGACTCCCTGTTTCTATCTCTTGGTTTGACACTGGCAAATAAAGCACCCTAAGTACTTGCTACTTTCTGCTCATATGATTTAATCAGCACAATGTCATCCATGTAGTCACCACAGTGATGTTTGTGAAAAGTCATGATCACAATCTCCACACAGTATCTTACAGCAGAAAGCAGGAGAATTGACATAGCCCGGAGGCGGACTGTAAAGGCACAGTGTTGGCCCTGCCAGATAAGGGGAGACGGCTTCTGTGTTTCCCTACCAATTGGTGTGGAGAAAAAGGCATCAGCCAGGTCAGTGCTGCTTGCCAAGTGCCAGGTGCTGTGTTTAGTTGCTCCAATAATGATACCACAGCTGGGAGAGCAGCTGAGACGGGAATCACCCCATGAGTAATTTTAAGATCATTCACAGACATAATATTGTTATATTGTTTTTTCTTTCCAATCTAGATGCTATGTGTCGTTCTGTCTATGCCTGTCTGTCTGTCTGTCTGTCTGTCTATCTATCTACCTACCTACCTACCTACCTATCTATCTACTTATCACTTGTTTGTTCATTTTTTCCAAACATGTTTCATTTTGCTTAGTTTTCTTTGACTAGACCTTTGAGAATAACGTTGAATGGAATGGTGACAGCCACCTACCTTGTCTTATTTCATGACACAGTCATTAGAGTAAAGGCTCCCGAAGATGCTCATGTCCTAGCTCATGGAAACTATGGACATGTTACCTTACGTGTCCAAAAGGAATGAAGGCCGATGGAATTGAGGTTGCTAATCAGGTGACCTTAACATTAAAAACCTTCCTAGATTATCTCAGTGAGCCCAATGTAATCACAAGGACCCTTAAAAGTGGACAAGGGTGTCAGCAGAAGGAGTCCCAGAGAGAGGGCACAGAGACAATCTTGGCTGGAGTTTCTGGCTTTGAAGATGGAGGAATAGGGCTGCTCTAGAGTTCTCTAGAGACACTGAACCAATAGCACGTTATGTTTATATTTACCTCTGTTTATACATGTAGATATATCAAATTAAAAAATTGGCTCATGTGAGTATGGATGATGAGAATCCCAAGATCTGCAGCCAGGAGGATGGAGACTTAAGGAGCCGATGGTGTAGTTCCAGCCAAAAGCCAGTAGTTTGAGACCCAAGAAGAGCTGATGTCTCAGTCTGAGTCCAAAGGCAGTGAATGACCAATGTGTCAGCTGACGGCAATCAGGCAGAGGCCGTTTTCTCTCACTTGCCTTTTTGTTCTATTCCAGTCTTCAGGTGATCGTATAAGGCCTACCACATTGAGGACGGTAACCTACTTAACTCAGTCCATCAACTCAAGTATTAATCTCATCCAGAAACACCCTCACAGACACATCCAGAATTATGTTTGACCAAATGTCCAGGCACCTCGTGGCCCTGTCAAGTTGACACATAAATTAACCATCACAAGAGCCATGAGCTAAGAAATATGGGTGGCCTCTTGAATCTGGAAAATCAAGGAAACAGATTCTGCTCTAGAACATCCCGAAGGAACACATCCCTGCAGACACCTTGACTTTAGCTCAATGAGACCCATTTTGCACTCCTGACCTCCAG
>NW_007743226.1:10381-10608 GCF_000696425.1 Galeopterus variegatus | reverse complement strand
GAAAATCAAGGAAACAGATTCTGCTCTAGAGCATCCCGAAGGAACACATCCCTGCAGACACCTTGACTTTAGCTCAATGAGACCCATTTTGCACTCCTGACCTCCAGAACTTAAGATAATAAGTTTGTGTTGTTGAAGCCTTTAAGTTTGTGAAAATTCAGTACAGCAGCAATAGGAAGCTAATATCCATCATTAAGTATAATGTTAGACAGGTTTTTTACAGATGC
>NW_007743226.1:6198-10340 GCF_000696425.1 Galeopterus variegatus | reverse complement strand
CAAAGGCAGTTTCTGTTGCTTATGTTTTTCCTTTGTACGAATCATATTTTCCTCTTTTTTTTGCATGTCACATTTTTATTGTTGTTGGAAATTGGAGACTTAGATATTATATTGTCGCAACTACGGATACTAATTCCTCCCTTCTCACTTCTCCCTGGGCTTTTTCTTTATTTGTTTACTTTTTCTTTTTGAAACTTTGACGGACTATTTCAGTAAAGTCTATTTTCTCCACAGTGTGCAGCTATGGATGTCATTCCTAAGAGGTTGCAGCCTTGGGCTTGTGTTTAATTACCTGGAGAGGGCAGTGTTTTCAGCAGGGCTCTCTATGGCTCACTCCGTCCCTGATCTCCCTGTTAAGCTGTCTGCCTCTGTTGGTATCACACCCAGCTGTTAGACTCCACTGCTTGCAGGGCAATTGCTCTGCTATTTTCAACAATGCTCTGGAGGCAATAATTGCTTTATGTGCTTCTCCAGGCCCAGAGTATATGGCTTTTCTCACTCCAAGCTCCTGCAGGGAACAGAGGGTCATGGTTTTTCTTCTGACTCCCTTGAGTAGTTTTATTTTAGAGTGCCTCCAGCAAAACACCTCCCTCTGAATGAATGGCGTTCCGTAGCACCAAGGAGGCAGATTTTCAGCAGATTTCATGGGTGTAAAGAGTAAACGCCAGTAAGTCTTACTCTTGCAATGGTAGAAGAACTTCTTTGTCAATTCAGTGAGTCACACTGTATTAGGATTTTCCAGACAGACAGAATCTAGATAATATATACATGTAAATATATGAGAGGGAACTTATTAGGGAATTTGCTTATGCCATTATGAAGGCTGAGGAGTCCTACCACAAGCTGCTTGTAAACTGGATGCTGATAGCATGGCTCAGTCTAAGTCTGGAAGCCTCTGAACAAGGGAAGCTGATGATGTGATTTTCAGTCTGAGACCAAAGGCCTGAGAACCAGAGTGCCACTGGTGTAAGTCCTGGAACCCAAAGTTCAAGTTCGGGTGTCAATGGGCAGGAGAGGTGTCCATGGGCAGGAGAGAAGGATATATCTCAGCTCCAGTGAAAACAGAGCAAGAGATTCCCCCTTTCTTCTGTTTTTCTTCTCTCTCGGCCTCCAGAGGTTTGGAGGGGGCCTGCCCATATCGAAGGCGAATCTTTTCCACCCAGTCCACTCAGGCTTACATGCTAATCTCTTCTGGAAACACCCTCACAGAACACGCCGGAAAATAATGTTTGACAAGGTTTCTATGTATTTCTTAATCTTGTCAGGTTGACATTTATAATTAACCATCACAAACCAACCCCTTAACAATTTGGTGCCTACACTTATCTCTTTAAACCATACTTAATCTCCATACTGGCCAGAGGCCCGCAGCCCACCAAATTATAAACCAAACTTCATCTTCAAACAAGATAATAACAATGTAATAATTCCACCTAATATGATGCGACTTTCCTGGTACAAACAAAAATGTCTGAACCCCTTTCCCAGAAGAGGAGGTAAAGTTGACTCTGNCAACTCTATAACTTTAGGTGGAACTGTTAAAAGCATATTTTCTATTTCTTTACTGGTATTCACTGTTGATGAAAGACTGCAATCATACCTTTCTTTACTTCATTAGGTATGATTTTCTTCAGTTTTTGGACATATTTGTATAGCTGCTTTGAAGTCTTTGTTAAGTCTGACATCTGGGCTCTCTCAAAGGCAGTTTCTGTTGCTTATGTTTTTCCTTTGTATGAATCATATTTTCCTCTTTTTTTTGCGTGTCACATTTTTTTTTGTTGTTGGAAATTGGAGACTGAGGCATTATATTGTAGCAACTATGAATACTAATTATTCCCTTCTCACTTCTCCCTGGACTTTTTCTTTATTTGTTTACTTGTTTATTTTTTAGAGACTTCAATAGACTATTTCAGTAAAGTCTATTTTCTCCACAGCGTGCAGCTACAGATGTAATTCCTAAGAGGTTGCAGCCTTGGGCTTGTGTTTAATTACCTGGAGACGGCAGTGTTTTCAGCAGGGCTCTCTATGGCTCACTCCCTCCCCGATCTCCCTGTTAAGCTGTCTGCCTCTGTTGGTATCACACTCAGCTGTTAGACTCCACTGCTTGCAGGGCAATTGCTCTGCTATTTTCAACAACGCTCTGGAGGCAATAATTGCTTTATATGCTTCTCCAGGCCCAGAGTATATGGCTTTTCTCGCTCCAAGCTCCTGCAGGGAACAGAGGGCCGTAGGTTTCCATCTGACTCCCTTGAGTAGTTTTATTTCAGAGTGCCTCCAGCAAAACACCTCCCTGTGAATGACTGGCTTTCCCCAGCACCTGAGGGGGCAGATTTTCAGCAGATTTCTTGGGTGTAAAGAGTGAACGCCAGTAAGTCTTACCGGTGCAATGGTAGAAGAACTTCTTTGTCCATTCAGTGAGTCACACTGTATTAGGATTTTCCAGACAGACAGAATCTAAATAATATATGCANGGAAGCTGATGATGTGATTTTCAGTCTGAGACCAAAGGCCTGAGAACCAGGGTGCCACTGGCATAAGTCCTGGAACCCAAAGTTCAAGTTCGGGTGTCCATGGGCAGGAGAGAAGGATATATCTCAGCTCCAGTGAAAACAGAGCAAGAGATTCACCCTTTCTTCTGTTTTTCTTCTCTCTCGGCCTCCAGAGGTTTAAAGCGGGCCTGCCCATATCGAAGGTGAATCTTTTCCACCCAGTCCACTCAGGCTTACATGCTAATCTCTTCTGGAAACACCCTCACAGAACACGCCTAAAAATAATGTTTGACAAGGTTTCTATGTATTTCTTAATCTTGTCAAGTTGACATTTAAAATTAACCATCACAAATCTACCCCTTATAGTCCGGCCTGTGGCTCACTTGGTAGAGTGCAGTGCTGATAACACCAGGGCCACGGGTTCGGATCCTATATAGGGATGGCCTGTTTGCTCACTGGCTGAGCGTGGTGCTGACAACACCAAGCCAAGGGTTGAGATCCCCTTACCGGTCATCTTTATAAAAATAAAAACAAAAAACCCCCCAAATCAACCCCTTAACAATTTGGTGCCTACACTTATCTCTTTAAACCATACTTAATCCCATACTGGCCAGAGGCCCCCCGGCCCACCAAATTATAAACCATACTTCATCTTCAAGTAAGACAATAATAATGTAATAATTCCACCTAATATGATGCAACTATCCTGGTACAACCAAAAATGTGTTAACCCCTTTCCCAGAAGAGGAGGTAAAGTTGACTCTGGAGAACTCTGACTAATACAGATNCAAAGGCAGTTTCTGTTGCTTATGTTTTTCCTTTGTACGAATCATATTTTCCTCTTTTTTTGGCATGTCACATTTTTATTGTTGTTGGAAATTGGAAACTTAGACATTATATTGTAGCAACTATGGATACTAATTCCTCCCTTCTCACTTCTCCCTGGACTTTTTCTTTATTTGTTTACTTTTTTTTTTGAGACTTTGACAGACTATTTCAGTAAAGTCTACTTTCTCCACAGCGTGCAGCTACGGATGTCATTCCTAAGAGGTTGCAGCCTTGGGCTTGTGTTTAATTACCCGGAGAGGGCAGGGTTTTCAGCAGGGCTCTCTATGGCTCACTCCCTCCCTGATCTCCCTGTTAAGCTGTCTGCCTCTGTTGGTATCACACCCAGCTGTTAGACTCCACTGCTTGCAGGGCAATTGCTCTGCTATTTTCAACAATGCTCTGGAGGCAGTAATTGCTTTATGTGCTTCTCCAGGCCCAGAGTATACGGCTTTTCTCGCTCCAAGCTCCTGCAGGGAACAGAGGGTCATGGTTTTTCTTTTGACTCCCTTGAGTAGTTTTATTTCAGATGCCTCCAGCAAAACACCTCCCTGTGAATGAATGGCGTTCCGTAGCACCAAGGAGGCAGATTCTCAGCAGATTTCATGGGTGTAAAGAGTAAACGCCAGTAAGTCTTACTCTTGCAACGGCAGAAGAACTTCTTTGTCAATTCAGTGAGTCACACTGTATTAGGATTTTCCAGACAGACAGAATCTAAATAATATATACATGTAAATATATGAGAGGGAACTTATTAGGGAATTGGCTTATGCCAAAATTATTAAGGCTGAGGAGTCCCACTACCAGCTGTTTGCAAACTGGATGCTG
>NW_007743226.1:3050-5666 GCF_000696425.1 Galeopterus variegatus | reverse complement strand
TTTCTTTAATGGGTTCAGGACTTGAAACCTTCAAATGCTAAGAGCTTCTCTTCCAGTAATGCGGAGAGCGCTGCTAGTCCATGGCATGCACCGTGTGTAGAGATCTGCAGAATAAATGCCTTTGAGACACCTGATCCACCGCTTGTAAGAGGCAAGAGACTCTGTGACTCTGCACATGATACCTTTGAGTATTGGTGGAAATCCAAGGAATATAATGACGTTGGTTTGTTCCTAGCATTGCTGGACAAAGTGATGAAAGGACAGGGAGAGCTCGGGGATTTGCACTGCAGAGATGACCTAAAAGTTTTTAAGTGTGTTCTGAGTCAGAATTTTCTCCCCAGTACTCACTGGGCTGAACTTGCCAAAAATCAAACACAAGCCCTCATGGTGGGACTGGCTGAACTGCAATGACAGTTGAGCTGTGGGTGTTGCACGTTATCTATAGCTAAAGTGAGGGCATTGGATGGGAGAGTGTGGGATCCTGCAAGTTGGGATGGGGACATGTGGGACAACCCTGATGAGGCTGGGGATATTGAACCCTTAAATCCCAATGAATCTTGTTAGCCAGAAATGAACTCCCCACCCCTCTCCAGAGACAGCGGCTTTTCCGCCTCTGCCTGAGGGGATTAACTCTGCATTGCCCAAGGAAACAGTAATGGCTTCCCTGAGACAGTGATTGAACAAGACAGTGTTGACTCTGCTCAGGATACAACCCCACCATCCTCTTTGATTCTAGACATGTAATTAGACTCAAGGCCCGGAAGGCCCCTAAAGGTGAGGTTCAAAGTGTGACCCATGAGGAGGTAGGTGTGCCACACTCCAAAAGAACTGCTTCAGTTTTCTAATTCATACACGCAGAAATCTGGAGAACACATATGGGAATAGATATTTAGGGTGTGGGATCATGGCGGAAGGAACCTGAAGTTGTATCAGACCAAATTTATTAATCTGAGCTCACTGAGCAGAGATTCTGCAGGTCGTGTTGCAGCTTGGGGAGTTAAGAAAGGTGTAACTGGTTGGGTGGTTGACTGAAATATGGGTCAAAAGACAGCCTACTGCGAGGGAGTTCGAGATGCCTGATCTCCCTTGGGTAACTGTAGAGGAAAGGATTCAAAGGCTTAGGGAGATTGGAAAGCTACCGTGGATTTGTCATGTGGAGCCTACTCACTCACACTGGGGAGCCTCAGAAAACATACCTTTTACCAAGACCTTGAGACATAGATTTGGGAGGGGAGACCCAACATTCCTGAAGAGCTCTGGGATTTGTTTTAGTCCGTTTTGTGTTGTTATAACAGGATACCTGAGACTGGGTAATGTATAAAGAAAAGAGGTCTATTTGGCTCATGATTCTGGGACAGCTGCATCTGACACAGGCCTCAGGCTGCTTCTGCTCATGGCGGAAAGTGGCAGGCAGCCGGCGGGTACAAGCAGATGCCATGGCGAGAGGAAGCAAGAGAGAGAGAGAGAGAGAGGTGCCAGGGTCTTTTTAAGCAATCAGGTCTCGCGGGAACTAATAGAGCGAGAACACACTCACTACCCCTCCTCCCCCAGGGAGAGCATTAACCCATTCATAAGGGATCCGCCCTCATGACTCAATCAGTTTCCAACACTGCCACATTGGGGATCAAATTTCCACGTGAGTCTGGGAGGGGACAGCACATCCAAACTCCATCATTCTGCCCCGGCTCCCCAAAACTCATGTTCTTCTCACATACAAAATACAATCATTCTATCCCAACAGTCCCAAAAGTCTTAGCTTGCTCCAGCACCAACTTGAAAGTCCAAAGTCCAAAGTCTCATCTGAGACCAAAAGCAAAAGTCCTTCCAGCTACGAACCTGTAAAAGTCAAAACCAAATTTATCTACTGCCAAGACACAATGGTGGAACAGACATTGGGTACACATTCCCATTCCAAAAGGGAGGAATAGGTCAGAAGAAAGGAAAAGCAGGCCCCAAACGAGTCCGAAACCCAGCAGGGCAGACATTATGTCTTACAGCTCCAAAATAATCTTCTTTAATTCCAAGTCCTGCATCCTGGGCACAATGGGGCATCTGGGCCTCCAATGCATCAGGCAGCCTTGTTCCCACAGCTCTGCCAGGCGCAGCCCAGTGGGCCACGTTGGTGCCTGTGGCTTTTCCAGGCCTGCATTGCACGTTACCAGTGGCCCCGAAGTTCTGGTGTCCTGGCGGCAGCCCTGCTAAATTGGCTCTACTAGACATTTCCCTGGTGGGGGCTCTCTGTGGGGCCTCTGACCCCACTTTCCTGCTTGGCTTTGGTGTAGTAGATGGCCTCTGAAGTGGCTCCACCCCTGAGGCAGGTCTCTGCCTGGGTCTCCAGGTTTCTCCATACATTCTCTGGAATCCAGGTGGATTCTGCCACGCCTCCACTGCTCACATGTCCTGCCGGCCTGTAGACTTAACAGAACGTGGATGCCTCTGAGGTTTCTGGCCTCTACTCTCCAGGGCTGCTGCACAAACCACAGTGGAGTCCACTGTAGCCGGAGCATCTGGGATGCAGGGAATAGGTTCCCGAGGGCAGCTGTGCCCAAGGTCTTTCCTCTGGGACGACTCAGTCCTTCTAGTCCTGAGGGCCTGTGATGGGTGGGGCATCCTTCC
>NW_007743226.1:0-1560 GCF_000696425.1 Galeopterus variegatus | reverse complement strand
AATCAATTTCCAACACTGCCACATTGGAGATCAAATTTCCACGTGACTTTTGGAGGGGACACCACATCTAAACTCCATCAGATTGCTCTTCTCTGTAGACTGGATGTTACATTGGGAACCGTAGTCAGGGAATTGGAACACTTAAATGTGACAGGACTAATTGGATCTTGGGATTGTAGGGGGCATGTGGCAGCCCTGAGCCAACAAAGGCAAGGTGGGTGTACTTACCATAAAGGACAGAATGGGAAAGCAACAACCATAATAGTCTGACTCATGTAGATTTCTGGTGTTGACAAGTTAATCATGGTGTTCTAGAAGTCAAATAGATAGGAAGCCCACTAAATTCATGTAAGCAGAAAAGTTCTAGATCAAGTAAAAAAAGTCTAACTCAAATCATAAAAACAGAGTCACAGCCCCTTAATCAATTCCTAGACTTGAGTGTTTACGGACCCAGAATCCTATCGGAAAATAGGTTTTGAGCCTGAGAATTTTATATATTTCCATTTAAGATACACTTACTGTGTTATGCTTACAATGTGCCAAGTCATCCTCTGAGATCTTTATAAATATCTGCTCTGCACTGAGGTACTGTGACTATCTCCACCTTACAGATAGGGAAGCTGAGATGCAGAGAACAGAGAACTTATCCAAGGCCACAGAGCCAGTAAATGGAGAAGGCAGCATTTAAACCCAGGCAGCCTGGGGTCTGAGTTGATGCTCTAAACCACGTGGCTAGGCTGCGACTCCCCTGTGGCCTGGATTGGAGCACGAATGGGGTTGGGGCAGCAGCTAACCAAGGAGTTGGAAATGAAGTGCTTTGCCTGCCCTAACCAGACTCTGGAGAGGAAGGCTGGCCACGTCTCCTATTTTACCATGGAGGGATCAGGCCATGGTGGCCTATACAACCTCTGTGAGACCTCCTCCCCTGCGTCCCCAGGTGCCGGGAAGCCATATGAGCCTGTCCCTGCCAAGCCTTCGGGAAAGTCCCCTCCCAAGACTCCCCNTCAGGCTGCTTCTGCTCATGGTGGAAAGTGGCAGGCAGCCGGCAGGTACAAGCAGATCACACGGCAAGAGGAAGCAAGAGAGAGAGAGGAGGTGCCAGGATCCTTTAATCAATCAGCTCTCACGGGAACTAATAGAGCAAGAACTCACTCACTACCCCCCCAGGTAGATCATTAATCCATTCATGAGGGATCTGCCCCCATGACTCAATCAATTTCCAACACTGCCACATTGGAGATCAAATTTCCACGTGACTTTTGGAGGGGACAACACATCCAAACTCCATCAGATTGCTCTTCTCTGTAGACTGGATGTTACATTGGGAACCGCAGTCAGGGAATTGGAACACTTAAATGTGACAGGACTAATTGGATCTTGGGATTGCAGGGGCCATGTGGCAGCCCTGAGCCAGCAAAGGCAAGGTGGGTGTACTTACCATAAAGGACAGAATGGGAAAGCAACAACCATAATAGTCTGACTCATGTAGCTTTATGGTGTTGACAAGTTAATCATGGTGTTCTAGAAGTCAAATAGATAGGAAGCCCACTAAATTCATAT
>NW_007743225.1:6313-19489 GCF_000696425.1 Galeopterus variegatus | reverse complement strand
GTTGCTTATGCATTGTTCAGTGTGCTCGGGCCTGACCCTTGTTCTGGCCCCTGAAAAAACTGCTTTGCTTATGCACTGCTACAAGACTGCGTACATTAAGGTTATATTTTTTTACAATTCTACTACTTATATTCTATATCCCCCTACATTACAATTTATTTCCAACAGGTCTCATTTATTTCCACCCTTCCCCTGTAAGCCAGACCCTGGCAGCCCCTCTGGCTCTGAGCGCCCTCACTGGTCTCCCAGGGAGGCAGCCGACTGGGTCTGGGTTTAGGGGCCACTCCTGGGTCTGTCCTTGCCCGTTCCTGCCCTCTGCTGTGTGAGAACATGCAGGCCCCCGCAGCCCTCCACTCCTAACTGAGATTTTCTCCTTGGTCTCTGATTCTAGGCTCCTGTTCTCTCTGAGCCAGGGGGAGGCTGGGCCCTGGGAGGGGGAGCACGGACCTGTGAGAAGTGACAGAGAGTCTCACGGTTCTACTCGACTCATTGGACTTACCCTGCATCAAGTCCTGAGCTGGCTGCTGGGAAGACAGCGGTAAACAAGATGTTACCAGAACAACTCCATCCAAGCCAAGTCTTTGCCTGCAAGAAACTTGAACTAGTGTGGGAGAAAAATGAGGAGAGAGAGAGTTCCAGAGAAGGGGGATGATAGTTGCAATAGAGAAAAGCACGGATGTGGTGGGAGCTGAAGGGAATGCCACACTTGGTCTGGGGGCGGGGAGGGGCGGAAGAGGAGGTAGACGTCCCGAGGAGCCGCGTGCGCTGATTCCGTGTGAAGTCTGGAAGTCAGCCCGTGGAAAGGCTTGGAGATAAGACTATTTATTCCAAGCAGGCAAAAAAATCCCAGAAGCACCAGCAGCCTGGGCCTGTCAGGGAACTGTGGACAGTGTGGTGTGGCCAGAACCCAGAATGCAGTGGAGAGATTTGTGGCCACACAGGGCCCGGTGCCACTCTAAGTTGGGGCTTTATCCTGTAGACCAGAGGTCAGCAAACCTTTGTTTGTACAGGGACAAATAGAAAACCTCTCTGGCTTTGTGGGTCATACAGTCTCTGTCTTAACTACTCACTGTTGCTATGGTAGCCTGAAAGTAGCCATTGCCAATATGTAAATGAATGAGAATGTTGGTGTTCCAATAAAACTTTATTTACAAGTGGTGATTGGATGGGGCCCATGGGCTGTAGTTTGCCAATGTTGTAGATAATGGGGGTTTTTAGTGCTGATTGTTTTATTGATTTGATCGTGATTTCAGTAAGCATGTCTTATGCTCCTAGTGTATGCCAGGTATTATGCTGACACTGGGCACCAGAGAAGAAGACATAGATTCATGCCTCCAGAAACCTACAGTTCAGTGGAGACAGACTCATATGTGAGGAATTAGACTGCTGAATCCTGTTTTGTTTGGTATTATATCCTCAGAACACAGCACACACTATGTGCTCAATAAATGTTTGTTGAGTGAGTGAATGAATGAGTGAGCACCTCCATCCAGGTTGACTCTGACACATGCTATATAGAGGTGCAGGTGCAGTGTTTGATGGAACCTTCGGGGAGTGAAAGATGTGTTACAACTGGTGTGTGAGTGTGTATGTGTGATGGGGCTGGGATCTGACTTGGACTCTGAAGGATGGATGGGATTTTCATGTTTGGATTGGCAGGTTTAGGGGAGGAGCAAGGAGAAGGGAGAAGATTAGCCAATTTCACCTTTCTACCCTATCTGTCCCATTTCCAATGTGTTCTATTAGAATTCTTTCCACCAAGGCAGGTGGGTCCCTAAACACTGGAGCGATGGGAATCCTCAGGAAGTATGATCTGCAGAAAAAGCCCCCACCCCAATTGAACACTACGAATTGGGAATCCCCATGTCATTCTGACTTCTCATGGCCAGCTTACCCCTCCTGCAGCTTTTCCCAGGAGGCAAAAATCACAGAGAGGCCAGATCACAGCTTGGGGGGAGGAGCAGGCAGAGGGAGTCCACCAAATAAAGTCATTTCCTATAGCCACATCGAGTCTGAGCAGACCACTCTGTAATAATAATGCCATAAATGCAAAAACAAATACTATTAAATTTTAGAATTGAGGTTTATGTGCTGATTTCAGGGGCATGGGGAAGCTATAGCTCCTCACTTTTAGGTCTTTCCAAGCATAAACCGTGAAGTTGAGTGGTTGGAGCCTGAGTGGGTGTGGAGAGAAGGCAGGGGGGCCCCAGGCTCTGACAGGGCTCTTACCCTAATGCCAGGTGGATGGTGGGGTCCAAGGCGCACATCCAGTTTCCCCATTGTTAACATCTTCCATTGCTGTGGTACATTTGTCACAACTGGGAGACTGACATTGGTACATTACTACTAAGTAAACTCCAGACTTTATTTGGAGCTCATCAATTTTCCACTAATGTCCTTTTTCTGTCCCAGGGTCCAATCCAGGGCACCACCTTGCATTTAGTTGCTGTGTGTCCTCCGTCTCCTCTGCCTGTGACAGTCTCTCAGAATGCACTTTTACTGAGTGCTGACTGCATCCTGACGTGAGCCTGGAGTTTCTACTTTTCTCTCTGAAAGCCTCTTAATGTCTTGTTTCCTTAGTGTCCCATGCCACCTGTGCCTCAGCTGTGACTTGGGCTGACATGTCTGTGACTTGGGCTTCCAGAGCAGTTTTCACACAAACCTCTGAACATCTCAGCACAGTGACTTGTGACAAGTGCTGGACTCAGAGCTCCCTAGGCCTGTCATCCAGTTTTAACTTTTCCACATGCTAGTTGCATACGTTAGAGTAAATTACTCTTCTTGGCTTGGACTCAAGAAAGAGAAAACTCAAATTTCCTTTTTCTGCACTCAGGAACCTGGCGGTGAGTCTGTCTTGCTTTTGGGGTCACTTTGCCTCAATCCACTTGTGTAGGCTCCAGGCTGACTCTTTCCCCGTGGCCCACACCTGGCCCAGCTCTGTCTACACTTTGGTGGACCTGCAGCTGAGTCCCACTGTGTCACACCCCTTCCCCGCTCACTGCCTCAGGCCCTTAGCCACAGCCTCTCACCCTTAGATTCTTCGGGCATGTGTCACATGGCAGACCACAGTGTGCAGGCCACCCACTTCTAGAGGAAGGTCCTGGCTGACCTCCTTGAATCCCATGAGGTGGGCTTGAGATGAGGAGGGGGTGCCCTTATCCCCATTCTATCATCTGGGGCAAGGGTTTTCTTTCCAAATACAAGTCCCTCAATATCCAATCCCTCCCAAAGCTGCTCCAGTGTTTAACAGCTCGGAGGTGGGTGGTCAGCCAAGGACTGCAAAACAGGTGTTCAGTCACCTCCTTCGTATATCCTGGAGAGGGGTCAAGCACTCACCTTGAACGTGGAATGTCTTGGGGCCTGAAATTGAAATGGAACTAGGAAGAGTCCCATTTTAGCATCTGCCACACTGTTATTATTGACTTTGCTGCTGTTACTATTAGTTAAGGGGGAGAATGTGAACCAGAATCCCAGTTTTCTAATTCTCCAACAGGTATCCTTCGCCCACCCTACGTTGTCTCTCAGAGGTTGGAGTCGTGGGCAGATGTTCTAGGAGATGGGCCCAGCTTCTGGAATCAGTGCCTTTTCTGCCAAAGCAAGCCAGCCTTTCTCAGGGAACACGCACACACACATACAGATGATTGCACGCAGGGAAAGCAATTAAAGGATCCAGTGTGGTGACACAGAGACAGTCTGTCAACTGCGCCAAGTTGACAAATTTTGCATTGTAAAAACAAAAACAGGAGCTTACCCCCCTCCCTCTTCCAGCAAAGAGTGTAACTGAAACAGCACATCTCTCCTATCAGGGACAAACACGAGGCTCTGTTGATGGAGGCAGCCCTTGCCCTGCAGGAGGGCTGGGGGCACTCACGGTGGGAGAGGCTCTGCAGGACGCCTGAGCCCAGGGGAAGGAGACCCACGTTTCCTGGGCCCCTGCAGACATGACATGTATGTGATCTCTTCTCCACCTCACTGTAACTTCCACGTGGGCTGAGGGCTCCCATTTCACAGGTGAGGACCAGCTCTGAGAGGGGCAGGCCCTGCTCGGTGGCCACACAGTGGCACCGCGAGGGTTCAGATCCAATTTTGTCTGACCCCAAAGCCTCACTTCTTTGGGTCACACATCTCTGTACCCCACATTTTGACAATCTGTCACTTTTCTTCCTTGTAGGGGCCTCTACTCTGTGCCTGCTGAATCCTTTTCCCTTGACCTTGTCTCATGCCTGGCAGAGCTTGTGTTGAGTAATTATTCTATGAATTGACCTCTGGTCAGTGCCGGGAACTATTCTAGATGCTGAGGATTCAGTGGTGAAAAAACAAAATCCCTGCCCCAGGGGAGTTTCCTGGCTAGTGGGAAGACAGAAAGCAGCAAATCAGGGCAAATCAAGACTGAAGGGGCTGACTGACTGCATGCCGGGTGCTGTTCTAGGTCTTTACAGCTTTTGACTCATGTGATCCTCATGGCAGTACTAAGGGGTTGCTGGTTTCTCTGTGTTGGGGATGAGGGTATAGAGTCACAGTCCACGGCCACCCAGCCGGGAGGAAATGCAGCCGAGCTTGGATCCCAGCCTTGGCCCCCCATGCCACACCCCTCTCCCTGCACCGGCGAGTGCTCTCAGCAGAAAGCAGGTGGGTACCCAGGAGTGTAGAGCTGCTGTTATAGACCTGGGGGGCTGTCAGAGAAGACCTCTTTGAGGGGTGATATTGGACAGGTCTCTCCCTTCTCTGGAGAGGTGATGCAGGGGTGTCCACTCATCAAATACTAGGCGTGGGACATAAGCAATGGCCCCGACCCCAGACAGCCCCGTCCACGGTCCTTTTCTACCCAGAAACACTGAACACAAAGCACCAAGGATTTTTTTTTTTAACAACTAGATCCTTTTAAAAATGCAAGTTCTTCTGCTAATATTTCTTTTTCTCTACTTCTGTGCTTCATAAACACCAGCCTGAATTACTCCTGGCCTGTTCCAGCAGGAGCATCCTGGTATTGAAGGGAAATCCCTGGGCTGGAAGCCTGAAAGCTCTGGGTTTGGTGCCTTCTCTGATGCTGCCTGGGCATGTATGGGAAAGGTGCTGACCTCTCTGAACCTCAGCTTCTCCTCTGCCAGGAGATGAGGATTACGTCACCTCCTTAGGACTTTCCTTTTAGCATCTGGTTCACCAGAGAAATCTGCTGACTTCGCTGACAGCACGAAGTGTGAGATAAGCAAAGTCACATCGTGAGGATGTGCAGCTCAGAAGAACCTGCCTTTTCTCAAAGTCAGAGAGCCCTAACCTCCTCCCACCTTCACAGCTCTCTCCCATGTCTGGTACTGTCCCATCCAGCAACCACAACAGCCCGCATCCCATGACAAGCAGCCTAGGCTGTGACCGAGGGCAGCGGGAGGAGCGAGTGTCCTGTGTCTGTCTTCAGCCACCTCGCCCCGCATGGTGCTGTTATAGGAAGTCCATGGCAGGAAGTGTCAGCTGCTCAGCAGGGGGGTCTGAGGGTTGAGGGCACAGGCTTCAAGTCACACAGACATTGGGTCTAATCTTCTCTCTACCACCTGCTAGTTGTGTGGCCTTGGGGAAGTTACTGAATCCCTCTGAGCCTCAGTTTCCCCATCTATAAAATGGGGAGGGTAATAGTGAAAATGCCCAGCATGCATTGAGACTGATGTTGGGGAGAAGAACTGTGGCTTGAGACTAACATTTGGGAGCCAACATTTGGGTGCAGAAGAGGAAGTTCAAGCTTAGGGAGCAAAAATGATTTCCTTGGGAGTAAGTACAGTGGGGAAAACAGCTAAATATTCCACGGAGGGACCTCTGAGGAACACGTAAATGAGAGGTGAGTGGAGAGATAGGGGCCTGTGGAGGACTTGGAAAGGGGCAGCCTAGCAAGAAGCAGCAGAAGGGTCGTGTCTCATTATGTCGTCAGTCCTGTTGACACGCCTAATTCCTTCATTAGATTTAATTTCTTGAAGTAAAACATTGTTTTAGTTGTCTCTGTATTCTCCAAATATGACACAGTGTCCAAAGCATAGTAGATGCTCAAAATATTAGCATTCAATTATGCCCGCTCCCACCACGTTCTGTGGACTGTCTCTTACCTGCTTTGCTGCTCTGCAGTTTTGGTCCCATTCTACTCCCTGCCTCCCTCAAGTGGCCCATGACATCCTGCTCCAGGCTATGAACCGTCACTCTGCTTTGGGCAGCATGGCAGACATCCCTCATCCCACCACGCTGTCCCCCATGGCGGACACCACTAATGGATCACTGCACTCTGTTCTCTGAGTCTGGTCCTGGATTTCGAATCCTTTTCAACTCCATGTTCTGGGACCAGCCCGTACCGATCAATAAACACTGGGGCTCAAGGTGAACCTGCAGACCCTGCTTGCTCCAATGGTGCTGTTCCAGAAAAGCCAGGAGTCCATCTGGCTCACCCTGGCCCCCAAGTCTGCACTAAGCTGGGCCGTACGCAGCCCATCGTGGCGTGGTGTGGCTGCGGCCGTCTGCGAGGTCTGCACTTTGCCTGTAGTTTTCTGGCCTAGTTTCTTCACACCACGGTGGCTCTTAAAAATATTTTTTCTGGCAGCAAATGGGTATCTTCCTGCTGGGAGGAAAAGGGAAGACGTATTAGCAGCCTCCCATCTGAGAACTTCCACTGGAATTGATTTATCCCAGCAGAAAGAGCCCAGCATTTTCCTTCCAAATTAATATGTAAATGAGTGTAAGCAACACCTCCCACGGGCAGGTTCAGAACACAGCGCGTTATCCCGGAGCATTTATTAGCGCTATTAATAGAGTTCACTGCCTCACTCCTCCCCTGCTTTTATTGCCATTCTAATTATGGACCGTTTTGTTGCATTTTATTTTTTCCCAGTCCTGGCGCAGGCCCACTGTCGCGGGTTGGGAAAGATGCTCTGTTGGGTGAGTGGGCTGCCAGGGTGGGGGCCGCACCCTTCATGGGTGTCTCCCTCCGTGACGTCACTGTCCTCGTCCAGTGCCCCATCTCTGCAGAGGGTGCTTTCCCCACGCCCAGACACGACGGGACCATGGGAGGAACGGGACCACGGTGGGGAACGCTACCAGGATCGGGAAACCGTGTGTGGAGCGTGGTTATAACCTAGCAGCCTCTGGAAGGGCTTTGGGGTTCCTCAAGGAAAGGGGCATTCAGTGGAGGTGGTACCCCTTTGGGAATTCCAGGCCCTCGGGGGTCCTGGCCATGGATGAGCCACGTTCCAGGTACCCCGTGTGTGAACCCATTTCATTCCCACCACAACCCAGAGACAAGGGCAGCATCCTTGTGTACCAAGGAGGAGACTGAGGCACAGAGAGGTTACTTGACCTGTCCTGGGTTGACCGAGTGTGGCTCCGGACCCGGTGTTTCTCTCCCGGGGGCTCTTGTCCCGGGGCCTCACCATCTCGCTCCTTTCCCATGGCAAAGCAGTGAAGCCCTGCTTGGGCCCCTCCTGGGAGGCATGCCCCTCCCCTACTTGGCGCAGAAGACCCTCGTGCCACTAGGTCTCACCTCCTTAGAGGTCAATAAATAAGCAATTTTGTCATTGTGATGGGAAAAGCTGTGGATTTGCAGTGACTGAGATGCTGAGTTTGGGGTCCCTCTGCGTACACGTGCACGTGTGTGTGTGTGTGTGTGTGCGCGCGCGTGCGATGGCTCTTCTTCCCTTTTCCAGTGACCAGGATCATCATTTTTGGGTCCAGCTAGAGCCAAGTGCTTTACTCTATTTACCAGTTTAGTCTCCACAAACACACCTAGAAGGGGTACTATTTTTGTTTCTCGATGAGAAAATTGAGTCAGTAAGCAGTTAAATAACTTGTGGCCTGAGGTCACACATACAGTATGTGGCACTCCGGCTAAAGAGCCTTAGTCTTAACAAACAAGATTTGCCTCAGTTTCCCCATTGTGACCTGGTTTTTGGAAGCTGACAAAATGGTTTAGGGGTTCCAGAACCCTTGTTTAGCTCTCAGGGAACAGCCCGTCAGGGAGGTCTGTGAACTCCTTCCACCAGGGAGAGAACAGCCCCATGTTTGGAAATTCCTCACCCTATTTTTAAAATAACAGAGGTATACCACAATTTCTGTATCCACTCATCTGATGATAACATTAGGGCTGGTTCCAGCTCTTGGCTATTGTAAATAGAGCTGCAATAAACACTGGAGAAAGGTATACCTTCGACTTCATGATTTCCATTCCTCTGGGTATATTCCCAGCAGTGGGATAGCTGAGTCATATGGTAGATCTATCTGCAATTGTTTGAGGAACCTCCAAACCATTTTCCATAAAGACTGCACCATTTTGCAGCCCCACCAACAGTGTAGGAGGGTTCCTTTTTCTCCGCACCTCACCAGCATTTATCATTCTCAGTTTTTTTTTTTTTTGTGGTTTTGAAAATGTGGTATATCTACACAATGGAATTCTATTCAGCTATAAAAAAGAATGAAATACTGCCATCACAGCAACATGGATGGACTTAGAAAAAGTTATGTTAAGTGAAATAAGTCAGGCACAGAAAGAGAAATACCACATGTTCTCACTTATTTGTGGGAGATAAAAATTAATGAATAAATACACAAACAAATGGGGGAGGGGGGATGGGGAAGAAGACAATCACAATTCCTCGAACTTGTTAAGACAAGTGAACAGATAAGATGTTGATGGGTGGGAGGTGGGAGAGGGAGAGGGGAGGGAAGAATCGGTAAAGGGACACGAAAATCAACTACATTGTATATTGATGAAATTAAAGAAAAAGAAAATTTACTAGAAAAATAAATAAACAAAATCACAGAGGATATACTGGAAAAAAGCCTACCCACCCAAACATCCAGTCAGGCATCCCTCGGTGCTTGTGGCTTCAGAGATGCTCAGCAGGACACTATGCAGTGTCACCATGAGGCCAGCTCTCTCTGCCAAGCAAGGGTCGGCCTGTCTGCATGTTTCTCAAAGGACAATGCAGACCCTAGGCACGGGGAGAAACGTGCATTTGCCCAGCTTTGTAGAGGATGCTGGGCTTTGCTGTCAGGACTTATGAGATCTTGGCTGTGAACGCGTCTTGTAAGTCCCATGGCTCTGTCCACGTTAGAGCCACGCTGCTGCCCGGGGGTGGTGCTGCCTGCATGTTTCAGGGTTGATGGGGAGGATCAATCTGTATTGGAAAAAAACATCGCTTGAAGAGCCAGGCTGGGTTTTACCAGGAATTTTATTTCAGCCCCTGGCCACGTCACTCCTCTCTTTGGGGCCCAGTTTTTCCAACTGAAAAGGTAAAGTGGTGGTTGTACGTGATGTGGCTGTATCCTCAGGGCTCTCTCTTCTTCGCGAGTTGATGTAAGGCTCAGGCTGAGCATCCTGACATCTCAGAGTTCCTTCCCCCTCCAGCCTCCCTTCTGGCTCATCCTGCCCATGCTTCCCTCTCTGTGCAGAGCAGGCTTTGCTGGGGTGGTGGAGGAAGGAGCTGGCAGGTGCTGCTGGTGGAAGCCTGGCTGCCAGGATGGGTGGCTGGCCCTGGCTGGCTGGGGAAGGAACAGACACATGAAAGACATGGACACACCAACATTTGCTTTGCATCCAGAGTCCAAGGCCACTCTTCCCTTTAACAAGGTGGCTGATGGGGTAGGGTAGAGGCGTCAGTCTGAGACCCAGCACTGAAGCTCTCTGGGCATTACCATCTCTGCATCAGCCATCCATGACGAGGCCCTAGGGCCACTGTGTTGGGATTCAGTCACCTTCTTGAAGGCTACAATTAGAAACCGCAGATCAGTGGGCTCTACAAGCCATCCTGGGGACACTGGGGAGGAGGCTGGCAGTCACCACGTCAGCTCCATCCACCAGGTGGCCTCTGGCCTTCAGACTTCTACAGCGGCAGGAGGGTGCTGGTGCCCACCAACACTGCCCACCATGGGGCATACTCAGAAGGGACGGGAAGGTAATAATATGAAGGAGGGTTGGATTCTGGGCTCTCTCATTACATCCACTGCTTCACCCCAAATTAACAATTGTCTCCTGTATGTGCCCATTTGTCTTCTCAGACAAGCTCCGTGTTCCTTAAGAGCACCTGCCATGCCCCATGTGTGACACATGGCAGGTGTGTCAGACATTATGTGTTGCTGTGTGCTTACTCTGTGTTAGGCATTGTATGATGTGTTTAAAATCCCTAACCTCATTTAATTCTCACTAAAGATTAATAAAGAGGCTCTGTAATTAATGTAATTAATAATGTTCTGTAAGGAAGTGTTGATATATAGGAGGTACCTGAGTGCTATGTCCCCCTCACCCGCCAAATTCAGATGTTGGAACCTAATCCTCAGTGCAATAATATTAAGAGTTGGGGCCTCTGGTAGGGGATTAGTGCCTAACGGAGCTTTTTAGCCCCTTTTGCCCACTCGACCATGTGAGGACGCATCTTTGAGCCAGAAAGCAAGCCTCGCCAGACACTGAGTTTGCTGGTGGCTTGGTCTTGGACTTCCCACCTCCAGAACTGTGAGCAAGAAACTCGTATTGTTTATAAATGACCCAGTCTAAGGTATTTTGTTATAGCAGCAGGAATGGACTAGGACACTGAAGGTAGACCAATTAGGCTACTCTTCTAAGATCTTACCACTGGTAAATGAATTCACTCATTTACTCAGTCAACAAGTATTTAGTGAGTACCTACTATGTGCTAGGCTTGATGTTACACAACAGTCCTGAGCCAGACATGGTCACTGCTGTATGGAGATCGGAGGCATTCAGAGAGAAGGGAATTCTAGCTCCTGGTGACTTCAAAACCTAGGCTTTTATCTCTTGTTTCAGAATGACTCTTAAGAGAGCAGAGAAATTTTCAGGCACAGTGTTTTAATTTTCACTTCCATCTGGAGGGGTGATATAACAGTAATTAAGAACGTAGACTCTGAATCCTGACACTGTGGGTTCAAAACCCAGGTCTACTATTTACTAATAGTAATAGAAAATTAAGGGAGGCGATTTATGTAGTGTTTAACTTGGAGGAATATAAGAACCAGAGAGAGAGGGCTTTATCTCTGGTACTTAGACAGTGCCTGGCATATAGCAGGTGCTCAAAAAAATGTCTATTGAATGAATGAATCCATAGATTACCCATGTAGGTCTACTGAATTCAAGACTTAAATAAAGGCAATGACATCTCATGATCTGATTTGCAGAGGCTCCCTGCCTCCTAGTTTTTCCATTTCCATTCAGACTTTCAGGACTTGAGCCTTGTCCTTGGGATGGGGTGGCTGATGACAGATGTCCTATTGAGAGCTCATTGAGAACCATGCTACATTCTTTTAATTCCTCTGCAAGGCTTCTGCACGGTGGGAAGGATGAATTCGAAGAGCTGAGTCTCAGAGTTGCATCTGGATGGGATAGATGTTACATACCTATGCAGCCATGCTCTCTGACCACAGCTCAGGCCTTTCGCAGCCCCCCTTCTCTGCCCCCCCATTCTATCCAACAGAGAACACATCACTCCTCTGCTTTCTCTCCTGTAGGTGGTTATATCAGGAAGTAGGGGCTGGTTTCTTACGGAATCCTTTATGTCTAAGACCAACTTGGAGGAAAGAGGGCTTAATTACTATTGGCTCTGTGCTTTATTTTACTTTGAGAGACAAAGTGTAATAACATTTAAGAATTAGGACACGGTTTTTTCCAGGTCTGGTTCTGCTGACCAGCACGAAGTTGTCTCTGGTTCATCACATCTCCTAAACTAAAGCAGCCCAATATGGTTTTTATTCTCTCCTTTTTCTAAGAAGAGATAATTATAAACAACAGCATGTGACTCAAACTCTGCTGTCCTCCTCCTCCCATAAAGTTATGAAACATGGATAAATCTCGAGGCTGCATTTGGCCCAGTCTGAACACAGCGTCTCACTCAAAGAAACCCCCTCCGTCAACCAGAAGGAAATTGGCACTAGAGCATTTCTCTATTGGTCTCTCAATGGAATGACAAAGAAGAGAATCTGTTATTTATGTATATGACCCTTTGAAACAGGATCTAAGATACTGTTGATTATAAGATGAACCATCATGTTTTGTAGCACCAAGACAGAAAAAACTCTGCCAATTAACTATGTTCTACCATCAATTGTAGAAGGCAGCCCTATTTCAGAATTGTTGAAATGTGCAAAAAATACATGTCGTAGATTCAGTGCAAAATAGTAGCGTGTACTGTAGTGACAACAGCGACACAAGTGCTGTGGAAAAGTCTGTGACCGAGAATCTCTTCCTCGGCCTTTCACATGCCTGGTCCCGTATGTCAGGGACAAGCATAAAAACATCAGTTCTGCGGCTTCGTCTGTATCACTAAATAATCTTTTCCTCCTTTATTTCTTATCAGCTTATTTTCTTCAGATATATAAATTTAAAAATTTTAAAGACTCAATCTGTTACAGGTACAGCTTTATCTCTCCCTCCCCAGAGGGAGTCAGTGTCTTGAATTTGGCGTGTATTACATTCATATCTGTTTTAATATTTTTACTACATGTGTTTGTATCCACAACAACAAAACTTTACCTACTTTTTTTTTTTCTTTTTGTCTTTTTTTGTGACGGGCAACGGATCGCAACCCTCAGTGTCGTGCCCGTACTGGACCGGGACCCGCTACGGGATCGCAGCCCTTGGCGTTGCTCCCGCCCCTCGCTCAGCCAGTGAGCGGCCGGTCTGTATGTGGGATCTGAACCCTCGGCGGGAGCGCCACCGCGCTTCCCAATCGGCGCACTATAGCAGTGCGCCACCGGGCCGGCCCAAACTTTACCAACTTTTGATGAAGAGTATCTTAAAACACAAGAACATCCTGAAGGTCCTCCCTTGCATATTGCTTCTCTCCGCGTCTTTATAGAGATGGAAGCTGCTTCCCGCCACCCCCAAATAGCTTTGCTTCCTCTTAACTCCCACCTCACTCCTTCACGTTGTTCCTGACACCCGATCAGCCCACATTCAATATTTCCCCTCTCTTTGCTTCTTGTGTAGATCAGGGTCAGCAAACCCCTTCTGTAGAGGACCAGAGAATAAACATTTTAGGCTCCGCGGGCTGTATGGTCTCTGCAGCAGCTACTCAGCTCTGCCACTGCAGCCTCAGAGCAGCCACAGACAATAAGTAAATCAGTGAGCGTGGCTATGTCCCGATAAAGCTTCATTTATGTACACTGAAATATGAATTTCGTGTCGTTTTCATGTGTCATGAA
>NW_007743225.1:1892-2653 GCF_000696425.1 Galeopterus variegatus | reverse complement strand
ACCAAGACTGTTCAGCTTGGATGATTTGCTTAGTGTCTCTGGCCTCAGTGACTCCATCTGTTAAATGGGCATTAACTGGGAAGTTTTCTACTATGGTGTCTAATAAGCCTCTCAAAGGCAATCAGAAGGTATGAATTTGGGGAGATTATTGCCATTGAAGGCAAAGGCTTAAGCTTAGTTCTGGTTCCTTGAGATATTTTTCCATGTAACTCTCCATGACTTAAAGCTCTGTAAAACGCGACAAAATACCTACTTCAGAGTATTGATGGGATGACCAAAAATAACATACATTATAAAAATGAGACTAGCTACTATTGATTGAAGACTTACCATGTGCTAGGATCTCTGCTAAGCCCCTTTCACATGTCATTATGTGAAAACTTAACAATGCAGGAAGAAATGTATATTTTATTCCAATATTTCTTATGGAGAAACTGAGAGATTAAGTAACTTGACCAAAGTTATACGGATCATCAGGCATGATTTGAACTCAAGACTGACTCCAAGGACTGTGCTGTTAAATGGTTACTATAAAAAGAAGCCATGTAACTACAAAGTGTTATGAAATGTTAATTCAGGTGACCAACATAGGTTGAATGACAGAATAAATCAACAAATGAACACATCTTTTCTATCTTTTAGCTTCTCCCATCTCATGACTAGCACAGTGCCAGACATATGTCAGGCACACAGTATTTATTGATAAATAATGACTAAATGAATGAATGAATGAATGGGCTTAGTGATGGTTAATTTTATGT
>NW_007743225.1:0-1085 GCF_000696425.1 Galeopterus variegatus | reverse complement strand
TTCCTTGAGATATTTTTCCATGTAACTCTCCATGACTTAAAGCTCTGTAAAACGCGACAAAATACCTACTTCAGAGTATTGATGGGATGACCAAAAATAACATACATTATAAAAATGAGACTAGCTACTATTGATTGAAGACTTACCATGTGCTAGGATCTCTGCTAAGCCCCTTTCACATGTCATTATGTGAAAACTTAACAATGCAGGAAGAAATGTATATTTTATTCCAATATTTCTTATGGAGAAACTGAGAGATTAAGTAACTTGACCAAAGTTATACGGATCATCAGGCATGATTTGAACTCAAGACTGACTCCAAGGACTGTGCTGTTAAATGGTTACTATAAAAAGAAGCCATGTAACTACAAAGTGTTATGAAATGTTAATTCAGGTGACCAACATAGGTTGAATGACAGAATAAATCAACAAATGAACACATCTTTTCTATCTTTTAGCTTCTCCCATCTCATGACTAGCACAGTGCCAGACATATGTCAGGCACACAGTATTTATTGATAAATAATGACTAAATGAATGAATGAATGAATGGGCTTAGTGATGGTTAATTTTATGTGTCAACTTGACTACATCAGGGATGCCCAAATTAAGTGTTCTGTGCCTGTGAGGGTGCTTCTGGATGAATCAGTGGACTCAGTAAAGTAGATTTTCCTCCCCAATGTGATTGGGCGTCATCAAATTGATTGAAGACCTGCATAGAACAAAAGGCAAAGGAAGGACGAATTCTCTTCTTTTGCTTCCCGCCTGCCTGCTGAGCTGGGACATAGGTCTTCTCCTGCCCTTGGACTGGGATTCACACCATGGATTCCTGTGGTTCTTAGAGCTTTGAACTTGGACTGGAATTTCACTACTGGCTTTCCTGGGTCTCCAGCTTGTGGATGGCAGCTCGTGGGACTTCTCAGTCTCTGTAATCATGTGAACCAATTCCTCATAATAATCTTCTCTTTATATACACCCTATCAGTCCTGTTTTTCTGGAGAACATAATACAGGCTTATACATCTTTGTATCCTCCTCTTACAGTGTATAACTTGTTGGTTCATTCTGCTAGTATTGATCAGGTGC
>NW_007743224.1:18726-19499 GCF_000696425.1 Galeopterus variegatus | reverse complement strand
GGGAGAAGGTCCTTAGGCTTCTCCCGGAGGGCCCTCTGCACGCTGGCCTCTTCCTTCGTTTATAAACCAGTGGCCTCGAACTCGGTGCGGTCTCGATAGGAGACCTGATTTCCAGGACGCTCTCTGCAAAAGCTTAGGGCCCTGCCCAGTCGACATTGCTCCTGAAGCCTTCGCCCTTGGGGACCCTGGGTAGGGATGGGATTCTTTGAGTCACACTTGCTTTTAGCAAATGGTACAGCCCTTGTGGATAGGAACTTTCAGTGCAGGCTACCAGAGTACATTCAGAATTTAGAAAATGCGACCCGGCTCTGAGCATGTACGGCATACCTCGTCTTTGCATTCAGTACTGAATATTACCTCATTCTAGGGATACATTCGAATCACGGCCAAAAAATACTGTACAGAATCGTGGGATTTTAGCCTTGGAAACTTGGAGAAGGTGTGGAGACACTTGGCTAGTTTCTGGAGTAAATGTTTGAGGTCAGAAGCAAAATCAGTGGCCTAATTGAAGTTGGGCATGGATTTAGGAGCAGAGAGATGGGGAATTGATTTAGATATCACATCTTAATTAAAGAATTGTATCCACACGCTTAATAGTGACGAATCTCAAATTCACCAACGTGTTAACCGAGAATTCCCTTATTAAAAATTTCAAAATGTCACAATTACAAATTGGTTTAAACAGAAATTCTCACTTGCAAACACTGCGCATATTTAAAGTTGCTTATGCTGCCGCCTTCCTTTTTTTTTTTTTTTTTTTTTTTTTTTAAAAA
>NW_007743224.1:0-17006 GCF_000696425.1 Galeopterus variegatus | reverse complement strand
AATTCAGGAGAGAACAGCAAAGCCTAGCTTACATTTCTAATTAGCATTTAAGTAGAATAATTTTTTTTCCAAGCATGATGTTTTTGCCAAAATAAAATAGTTGGCTCTTTACAAAAAAAAAAGAAAAAGAAAAAAATTAGAGTAAGCAAATCTGTATTGGCTGTGGTATTCCAGAATGAATTACATTGAATTTGTTGATAATTTTAGTCTAGCATTAATTTCTGTTTTGGGTTGCTATTCCCAATGCATCACGTACTAGTTAGTTAACAGAGCATTTCACTTTTCCCATGTAAAGTTTTCCCTACATAATACCGAATTCCTGATATTGAATGACTTGATACAAAAGAATGGCTGGATAATATCCAGATAACCTATAATACTTGGGGTTCAGCACAGTCAGACTCTGAATAAATACGAACCTGTCAGAGATGGATAAAATAAATGACAATGGGTAGTGCTGTTTAAACAGTCTATTCAATAACATATATAAGCTGGCCTGCCTTCCATTGTGTCTGCAATTCTTATTTTTGTAAGTAAACAAATGCACATTCAGCACTGATTGAATAGCCCCTTGAACTATGCTCCATAGTTTGCGTTTGGGTTAATCTTGTCGGTTTTAATATAGAGAGAAAAAAAGCACAAAGCACCAGGGGTGGAATTGTTAGTGCTTTCACATCCACATTCCTCACATTTTGTCAGGATGATAAACTGTAGGTAATGGACTGTCGTTGTTCTACAGGACAACTGAGCCAGGCAGAGCACAAAGACAGAGCTAAAGCGATATCTCACAACATGCTTGGTAGCCTTCTTTTCAGATGAGAATTTATTTGGAAATCCAGCGTCAAGGGACTGCACTTCTTAACCTCAACAGTTACAGCTTCAAGCCCCAGAAACAGGAGCTGGAGGTTAAGATGATTTGTTAAGCATTTGGTTCTAAATCATTCACAAAGCATAGCTGTTGACACTTGTCCTATGGATGCAAAGAAATGCAAATGACTCCATGATGTCTAAAGTTTCTAGCTCCTAAGCTAAAGTATGAGGACAGGTGAATTAGCCATCTGCCCGGAGACCAGCTAAAAATTAAACATTGGAGTGGTTTCTCCCTACAGAGTCAACTGAAGAACAATTGGTATTTTTATATTAATTATCATAAAACCTTTTATCTGTAAACTTACTGAGGCAAATCTTTTGGTTGGTGGATCAGCACGATACCTACCTTCAGACAGACGTTGCAATTGGAGTGACTAAATCCTTGCTATCTGGTCCTCCACTGAAATATTTCAGGTAGCTCCCAGGAGCTTCAAGATGACACCTCACTTTCAGCCATGCTTCAGAGTCATTCACCTAATGGGAAACTGTTCGAGATCCCAGCATGACTGCAGTGATGCGTCATAGAAATGGGAGTGGCAGAGAAAAGGAAATACAGATTGTAGACCCTAACAAACACTTTTTTCTAAGGAAAGATTTTTTAAAACATTTTATGAAAACTTTGTTCTTAAAATATTTAATTGCAAATTAGACAAAAAGAAGCGCTCTTCTAAGAAAGATGATTAAAATGGTCCTCATGTCTGCCTAATCTCTTGGCCGCCTTTGCTACGGACATAAAGAACCTGTTTTTCAGGTCACTTATTATACATCTACATAGATTTGCTTATGAGCTCACCCTTTGTGTAGCAGAGTAGAGCCTTAAAGAGGAGTGTTCAACTGTTTAAAATATTTTGATTAAAATATGCAGAACCCATAGAACTATAAGCTTCTAGTCAGGAATTAGTTCTTTCAGGGACAAATTCCCTCCCTCTCTTTTTAAGGGGAGAATTTGAATGGGGGGGCCGTAAGAACTGCAAAGAAGGAAGGATAGCAAATGGGACATGTTCCGAACAGCTTGGAAAAACTCCTGTGGCTTCATTGTCTTTGTAAAAGCCAAAGAATACAAAGACATAAGCAATTCAGCCCTTCTCCCATGATGGAAAATGTAAACCGTTGACATGGCTCCCCTGTTTAACTTGTTTAATTCTCATTTTAAATTCAGTACTATACTAGCCGTGTGAACTCTGAAGATTTCTTTAGTAATCCATTTTGTAGTTCCGAATCAAAAACAAAGTGAAAGGGTCTGACACAATTTGCTTTTATTTTTAGGCAAATCAACCCTGGTCATAGTTAATAAGGGGATTACAACCCAGACTAGGTCTTTACAGATGTAATGTAAATCAAGGGCAGAGTATAAAGAAACTGATCCCTTTTGATTGAAGTATGGTAAAAAGGCATAGAGAAACTAGCAGCAGTAATCTGATTGTATGGCAATAAAACCACCATTTTCTGTCTTTCAGATAAAAATAATGTGGTAAATCCATGCAGTTCATAAGATGTAAAGGCAGATGAAAGGTGAAGCCATGGCAACATATAGATTAGCTTGATGTTAGAAATGACACGTCTCTGAAAAGGGCGTAGAGACGAAGGCCCTTGCTCCAGGCTGTTGGGCATTATGTGAGAACTACGCAGACTTGGAAACTAGGATTAGAAAGTATGAAAGCTCTACTTGTGGTCTGGGATAGCTAAAGCAGTAAAGAAAAGCTGCTCAGTTCTTGCTCATTGGTAGTGGATAATATGGCCAAGGTAGATTTCATTGACTGCCTTTTTTATAGATTGAGATTGGGGCTGATTAAAACTTCAGATCACCGCAGTTGTTAGGGCCTGGAAGATTTTCCTTTTTAACTCCTGGCCTAACAGCGGCAGCCGTTCTGTAGGATTAACTGCACTTCGCAGTTGTTGCCTTAATCTATTTGGGCTTCAGGCAGAGACATGCTGGGAAGGAACAGAGACCAGAAGGGATAGGTAGGGCTAGGGTTATCTGAAAAGAAAACAGAGACCTTTTGATTTCAGCCATCTTTCAGACCCAGCTCCATCTCCCACTGCATGGGAGAAACAGGGTAAACATTACACATTGTCCCTCTCCTCAGCCAGAGAGCTCTTCTGTGAGTTTTGTCTGTTCCGCTCAGGAAAAAAATATATAATAAAATAGAAAAATAAAAGTGGGATTTAGTTTTAATTCATGTTAGTAGTCATCCAATATGTCCAAATCAATGGGCTCCATCTAGATGTTATTTTACTCGTAAACATAAGTCATAACCTTTGAGTTGAATGGGATAGGCTCCCTTAGTGTAAATTATAGGATTATAAAAATGTTAGTGCTGCCCAGCTTTAAAGTTAAAAACAAAAAAACACTCCATGCTGTTGAATCCTATTGGCCTCTGTCCTGAACAACCTTGTAAATAAGCTGGACTTTTGTTTTTGCCTTCCACACTTTCCATTTTAGTCATTAAACAAAATAAGCCCTTGAATTCACAACTGGGTTACATGCAGAGTGACATCCGCAATTGGGTCAAGCCAGAAAGGAAATATTTGCTTTATGGCCTCCTATTTGGCATTGCAGAAAAGTCTCAGCATTTCTTTAGGAGAGTTTAAACTCTTCAGACATGGAAAACACTGAAGGCTGCAAACGCCGGAAGTGTCTTTCTTGATGGAGTGTTTCACAAAGGGGTGTTCAGTGCTGTTTTTTTTGACAGCAACATGGGGCCTTTCTAGACTTCTGCATTCTGTAAGTGTCTGATGAAGTTTGTCATTAATTCCTAAATATTCTGTTTTAGACCCATTTTGTTGATTTTGTTCCTAATTCTCAGCTGACTTAACCATCTGCTTTGGGCTGTAGATATAATGCATTTGATGCCTTTTTTTTTTTTTTTCTCGTTACTGTGAGCATTATTGTAGTCATAGACTAAAAACATTAAAAAATTATTGTACATGGACCTGCCATACCCAGTGCCTGCTACTTTACCTTCCTTTCTAACTTAATTCATCATCTATATCAGAAGATCCATTCCATTTGTCTAGATTCATCAGAGAGAAGGGACACCATCTAATTTACAAGCTGCTCACATCCAAGCACCTTGCATTCTGCATTTGACAATGATTGCTAATGGCCTATTCAACTAAAGTATTTGCTTGTTAACAGGGAACAGAGCATGATAAATGTCCAGCAAGCTTGCGGCCTCCTTCAGCTTTTCAAATGCAGACTGGTGCATATTTATGGCAGGCAAACGACAAAAGAAGGAGCTGAATTGCCCTGGCCTCCAGCTTTCTATTACCAACAGGGTTAAAGTGATTAAAGAAATGATTCAGGAAAGCCCTGCCATTTGTTTACTAACGTCATCCGACGTGTAGCTTTGCATTCTACCTGCAAACATATTTCAGAAGTATTAGAGATAAGGAAGGTGCACTAGCAAACCAGTGAAAAGGGTAGGTGACCAATTATGAAATGTTTTCCATGCACACGGAATGCCCGGCCAACCTATTTCTGTTGTTCCAGCAGAGACTCAGCAGTGACTCTAAACTATTAAAATATTTTTCTTTTCATGTATAAATTCAAATATGTAATTCTAGTCCAAAACATTTTGTGGCTGGTAAGAGCATACTTGCTGATTTCAAAGAAGAAAACATTTTAGGAGAAAGCTCCATTAAAGAAAAACAAGTTGTTTCTGCCCTTAGTAATTTTCTAAACAAAATATGAAGAAAAAATTGGCAGTAGTGAAGTATTAATAGTTTGCTCTTTCCATTCTCTAAAGCATGAGTAGGTAAGCATGAGACTACTCGGTGGCGGGCATACGTTTAGAGCACTGTGAACGAACCCCTGGTGTTCTGCCATACTTGGGAAACATCATTTTCTTCAATACTATATATAGATTCTTTATGTTTTCTACATATAATGATTAAACGATACAGTTTATTTTCTCTATTTAGATTTGGCTGCAACCAATTATAATTATGATATTTATATTGCTCTTCCAGTACTTGCTAGTTAAGTCCCTTTGCCACTGAGGCATCAATCTATGCTTTCCATGTACTCAACTCCTGTATCACCCCAGAGTAATTATGAAGGCTACTCTGATTTTTGAAACCAGGAGGGTCAACATTGTGCACAAGGAAAATGCATGGTGGTGATAGCCAGTCCCAAGGCTTTCTCTGTTTGCAGGTATGTGCTTTTCTGTTTGCAGGTATATGTGTGTTTAAGTGTGGGTGAGTGCAGCTGCCTACCGTCCGCCTGCTCTGCTGCTATTCCCCAACCCACACTGTCTGCAGGGTGCCTAACCTAGGCCGGTATCTGGTAGCGTAGAATTTCTGACCTTCAAAGCCAGAAGTATCTCAGATGATCTCTCCCAGCCTCTAGTGTGATGGTTGATGAACCTGAGGTACAGCATGGTTATGCAACCTGAAAAATTGCTTTAGAATTTCAGTCCCTGCTCTACCTTCCACTTAAGCTGGATTACTGTGTCCCAAAAGCATTTGCCCTGAACCAGAATTACCTAATGAGTGAGTGGGTCAGGGCAAATCATGCTCAAGGCCAGCTCAGAATGTACCTGATTGCAGAAATTAGAAAATGTCATTTTTCAATTCACTACCAGAACTATATTTTGGGTACTTTTTAGATAAAAATAAGCTCATGTAGGCCTTGTTCGACTCTCCCCTTTCTATGGGAAAGCGGATCATCACTACAATGTTTCTGTAAAGTTCATGATTTCTCCTAGGGGTGTTGCCTCTCTTTCTTTGTGATACAGATCACACATAATTTCTTTCTATCTTTTCTTCACAATCTCACAGCACTTTGTAGTTAAGTACCTGGCATATAGAAAGAACAATATATGCTGCACATCACGATTTATATGCAGGTCTTCCCCACCCTCCCAATCCTAAAAGTCAGGGGCAAACATGGCTTCATTTCCTCTGTCTCTACTTACTAACTGCTGGCATTGGCACCCAGTAAGTACTAGTCAGAGGGACAGACACAGCCCAGATTTAGGTTTGTGGCTGCCTGCGTTGTTTTAACCTATCACCCATACTTTATTAGGGACCTATCCTGCAGACCAGTGGCTCTTGAACTTTAGGGAACCAGAATCACCTGGAGGGCTTGGGAACACAGGGATTTCTGAGCCCCACCCCCAAAATTTCTGACTCCTGAGGTCTAGGGTAGGGCTTGAATCTAGAATTTACATTTCTAACACACTCCCAGGTCATTAGAAACCTGCTGCTGCCAATTGCTGCAGCTCAAGACCACACTTTGAGAACCTCGTCCTCATCAACCTTTTTGGGAAGACAACTCAACATTAGGTCCTCATACTTGTAAAAGTCATTTGGGGATTTCTGAAGAAATCTGTGGTCCTTGTCTTGCTGCTCCCAGTCCCCATTCTTGCTTTTTTGGAGTTGGAGGAGTATGAAGGATCCAGACCATTGATGGTGGATAATTCTTTGATTTATTCAGCAAGTATTTATTAACTGTTAGTCATGATGCTAGGCTCAGAGAGTAAGTATCAAGCAGGTGTTCTCTGCGTTTGAGATTTAAATCCAGAGCTAGCAGAGAGAACTGCAGGTGGAAGCAAGCACATGCCATGTTGGGGTGCTATGGCTCAGGGTGCAGGAGGAACACAGGAAGGGAGGAAAAGTGTTCATCCTGAATGGGGGCAGGGAAGCAGCCCAGAGGAGGAGAAACTTGAGTCTTGAACGACAGGCATCTCTAAGCTAAGTCACAGTATATGACTAAAATGAAGAAAATGGTAAGCAAGTCAGAGTAATAATATTGCAGCTAAGGACGGCGTGTGTCTATAAAGTGTCCACCTGTAAACACACTCTATTATTTCATACATCTGGCTGTCGCTCGAAGACAAATCCCACAAATGGAGCAAATAGACCCTGTGGGATAGCTAACCCATTGATTTCAGCTGTCTTTTCGATGTGAGACCTATCAGTACCTATTGCTTTTCAAAATAAGTGTGATAATGGATAGGTTGGGCAGTTCGATTTAACAAGGACAGTGGGCAAGAGCTATTTTAGTTTAGTCAAAAGCACATTCTTTGGAATTTGGCTGTGTGAGCCCAATCCCAGCTTAGCCATTTATTAGATCTGTAACTTTGGGAGCAGTATCATAAATGTCTCTCAGTCGTCCCATCTCTAAAATAGGGACAGTAATATAATAGTGCTGAACAAAAGAGTAATAAAATTGTGGTCAGGATTAAGTATATTTAAAGAGCTTAGCTCTGTACTTGGCACAATGAACCAATAAATATCAGCTATTATTAATAAAAGTTAATTGAATATCTACTGTATGCCTGGCTGTGGTTCAAGTCACCTTCAAATACAAAGAAAAATGAAAATACTTTGTTAATAAAGACAATAACATAATACTTTTACTTTTTAAACTCTCTGTTATAGTTTTTGTTTACCTGCCAAACCTCTATTCATTCTTTAAGGCTTTCTGCTATACAAAGCACCTTTTTGTTTTCCTTCTACTACCAAATTAGAGACTCTCTCCTCTGCTTTCCTAGCCATGGTGTTTTCTTTTAACATTTATATCCCTGGACACTCCCATTCAACTGCAGACTGAGAGAAGGGTCTTTGTCTGAATCCATTTTGTATCTTCTAGTAAAGGGTACAATAAGAGGTTGGATTGTTGAATTAATACATGAATTCAACCTGTAGGGATGGGCATTGTAGCATTTTTTTTTTTTTGCATTAATATTACATGGTAGTTCTTATTTAGAAACCTACTTACCTGATGGACATTTTTTATATAACAGCAGTTGTAGACAGCACTTACTATGTAACAACTGCTGTTCTAACTGACAAATACTCGTTAAACTTTCCTAGTAACCATGTGAAGGAATTACTTTTATTATCCCATGATATAGATGGGGACACTGAGGCCGAATTGGTTAATTAACTTACCCAAAGTCACTTGTAGCTAATAAGTGGATTTGAACCCAGGTTGTTTGGTCCCAGGATCTCTCTTAATTTTCTGCCTCTTCTTTATATGCTGTTGTAGGGAGTAATTAGTTATCGTGTAACTGAATTATGCATGTGTTTGCTTAAAGCAGCACATAAAGATGGATAAAAAGAAAGTTTTAGTTATAATTCTTCCACTGCCCATTTTGACTTATCTTCTCTTATGATGGACAAGCAGTTCTAAACAGACACTTTGAACTTTGAGATAGCAAATTTACACTCAATGGAAACAGGATAATGGTCAGCCCATTTAAAGGATAACTAAATAGTTATTACAGTGTATAATATTAATGCCTTTATTGAATATCACTCCTTTAACTATTAAGATTTTTCTTTTAAATATTGAAATCTTTGATCGCTTCTTGCTGTGAGAAAAAGAGGTCAGATTTTCAAGGAGAATTACATGAGGCTAGATGCTGAGTGTGTGTCAAGCTAAGGAGATAGTATGACATCTTTTTTAGAGTCTCGTCACAATTAAATGCCATTTTATTTTGGCTTTTGGGATCTGTGCCAACTTCCAGCTTGTCAGAGCTGAGAAGACTCAAATCAAGTCCAGGCCTATTTCTACAGCAAACTGGGGCTCTGGCTTCTTGCCTGTGGATTCATTCAGCACAGCCCATCTGGCTTTTGATGTTCTGCGAGTTCGGAGCAGTTTGTTTAAGGAAGCCAGGCAGTGAGTTGCGATGGGCGCCTCTGGGTTTGCTTCCCACCGTGACTGTCATCTGCTTACCTCTACACTGAGTGGCTGGCCAGAGTCTCTAGCAACCAAGTCTTCATGCCTTTTAGGACTTGGGTGCCGCAGCACATCCTCTTTACTTCTTCCTCGTCCAATTCGGTTCTGTTCAGTAGCCGTCTGTTGGAATAACTTACAGTATTTAACTTCTGGGGTGTTTTTGTTCTTTGATCAAGGCAATTTTCAGCTGCATATGGTGACTGAGCAGAAAAAAAATATACTGTGTCCACAAAGTTACAGTGGGGCACTGTTCACGTTTTTAAAAGATCCACCGTTTGGGGGTGATCTGTATGGAAGTCTAACCTAGTCCAGTCTTGCCCCATTCTGATGTCAGCAGTACAGACCTGGCTGTTCCTGCTCTTCCCTCTCTCCATCCCCTACTCCAGGGGCTGTGGCAAAGCCATGAGAGGTGCGGGAACATGTGACCTGTCATACACCCAGGGCAGACCTGTCCCTGACCCCTCTTCTGGAGCCCAGGAAGGAGGAAGTGTCTCAGAGGCAGGTAGCCATGTAGCTCCTTGTAAAGCAGTTGCACAGAGCCTTATAAATTGTGTTGCTCGGCCTATTAGGCTTGATTGGCAAGGAGAGTCTCTTCTTACAGCAAGAGAGAACTAAAAGAGCTTTATCTCTCCTTATACCTTACTTACTAATTTATTCATTCTTTAATCACACAGACAGCTATGCAGCACTCAATCTATGCAAGGTGTGTGGGGGTGGGGTGGCGGGACTTGGGGGTCCAGCTGTAAACAAGACAGGCTCAAGCCTTGAGGAGCACAAATGGGATCCCCTTGCTGTGCACCACTTCAGTGCTGTTTTCTCCACCACAGGGGAGAGGTTTCATATTAATAATATGTGGGTGAATCGTTTTTCTAAATAGGCAAAATTTTTTGGAATTAAAAAAAATTTGATGGTGAGAATGAAAAGGATGGGAAAGGTTGATACCAAAGATACACACACCCTAACCTAGATTGTAATAGTGCTGTGCACTAAGCTGTATCTTAATTTTGTTTCTTTGCGTTTTTAAAATGCCAAGCCATTCCTGGTATGATTTACGTATGCCTTACATCCCTGTGACTTTTTCCCACTCAAGCAAATGAGCAAATGGATCTGAACACATACCTAAAACAACAGAGAACCAGCTGGAAATGCCTTTGAATTTCTTTCTCTATGAAAGCCATTTTTCTTTCTGGTGCCTCACCTATAAATAACAAGAGTTCCACCTTTCTTTATAGGCTCTTGCTAAGAGCATGGTTTGGAACAAGACTGTACAGGTGCAAACAAATTACAGTTGGGAAAGAAGCCTGCGATGTCTCTTGTCTCTGAGGGTTATGAAATCCCTGTTTCAATAGTGAAGCTGGTGTGGTCGCACCAGCAGGACAAAGTTTGGCATTTGTGAGGTCACTCCCTTTCTCACTTTTCCACTGTATATCATGGCATCCCAGCCTTACTATTTAAGCCTCCCAATGTTGCCTTATCTAGCTACAAAAAACATGGGGTGGTTTATTTTTTTCTTTTTCTTTTTTGGCAAGTTGCAATGGGGGCAGGGTGGGGAAGGAGAGGCTAGATAAGGTATATAATAGAGACCTCTTCTTTGTTTTGCAGTAGGTGGTTGATTTTTGCTTTCAATTTCATGGCAGAGATTTAACTAGTCTCTGTTAACTTGTGGAAAGAAAAGACAATGATATCTGTGCATCAACACACTTAAAGTTTGGCTTACAATGACTCATACACAAGAAGAAGATACATTTTTAAACCACAGCTTGTTACAGGTGTGCCCTCTGTGAATTGAATGTTTTTATGACAGTGAGAATCATGGCACAGATGAAAATGAAATAAATACTTGTGTTATTTTCTGGAAAGGATGTTTAAACTATGAGAATATTATTTTAAAGCATTTTAAAATTTACTTTAGCCCTCTGTGTTTTGAGCATTATTTCACAAATAAAAAACAAGATTAACATCAAAAGGAGTCAGTTTTCATTCAATTGTGCAGCACTATAGGCTGTGAAATTTAATATTATTTTGACTTATACGGTAATTGTAGACTGTCAGAGGGAAATAGATTAAGTTTAAATAGAAGTTTACATAACAGCACACACAGATTCTGTCAAATGCAAGTTGAGGTCATTGGGCCAGGAATTGGGCCCTCTCGCTCTGTCATTACAGATCAAAATATAAGTCTAACTTTCCTTTAGACTGCAGTTTTTCACTTTTTTCTGGATATACGCGTAGACGAAGAGGCACACACGTGCCTCACCTTGAAGAGCTGCTAAACTGGTTTGTGCACCCGTGGGCTCACGGTGCATTTGAATTTCTGTGCTTCTCATCTTTTCTTTTCTTGAAAAGATTTTGCTTGTCTTTGTTGTGACGTTTGAAACGTACATCCCCCACTCTTTGCTCTCGGGTTTATCACACTTTAATGGTCCCAAATTGTATAGCCTGCTTTGGGGCCCCTTTTCTTTTCTTTGAATAAATCAGGTTCATGTTGCAGATGGATATTTGTTTTAGAGACGTGTGAAAGAAGGGGCACCTGTGAAAACAGGCAATTGTTCCAACACACATACACATTTGAATTAAGTCAGAAAGTGCCAATTAAAGCCTCCAATTACTACCTTATTTCTTGGAGGTTTAAAGCCACTGAGAAGACAGTGGTATACTCGCTGGAAGTTTTAAGGTAATTACTTGTTACTGTAAGCAGGGGTATCTGGTAACGTAATTCTGTATAAAGCTGACACCCTACCTCTACACCCCACTAGTCTTCTGGTTTCAGAATAAGTCTGTGAGAAACTTGTTCTGATGTTAAAGTGCAAAAGGGGGCAGTAAAGTGCTATCCACAAAAAGGAGCAGACTTTTCCCAAGTATTTCTTACGGTAGATGTTACCCATGTCTTCCTTGGGCCTTGCTTTTATTTATTCATTTTATAACAAAACTCTTCTGTTTGGGGCATTTAGAGAATATTTTATTAAGCTGTAGCAGCCATTGAGCATTAAAAAGGAGAAATGCAAGACTGGATATCCTGCCTGTTTATGAAATGTCTAGTTCACATACTCAGGATGCAGACTCCTTTAGTAGTATTTGTATTCCCAAGTGCACAGAGCATTTCAGGAAAGAATCTTGGTCTCTGGTGTTAATGCTATTCTAGCTCCAGATAGACGTGAAAGGCCCAAAGTGCACGGTGGAGTTGAGGTTCAAGGGTTTGGGTTTATCCAGAGCAGGAGGCATCCCTTGTCAAGGGGCAGCTAGGAAGACCAACCAATTACAGCAAAACTACAGAGCGCCTGTCCTCACTCAGAATTTCAGACGACCAAAGCATTTTATGGAAAAAGCGCATGTTTTCCAAAATGTGGTAAGCTCAAAGTGTACTTAATACAGAGCACTGGCTTGGGAATAAACCTAGTATATTATGTGATTTTGGGTTTGTTAACAGCTAGGGTGATCCTGTTTCTAAAGCTGGGTTTCAGATTCCTTGAAAAGTTAGCCAACTCTCAGATTCGTACAGTTCAGTGATTAAGCATAAGTTATATCTATCCCTTATTTTTTATTCATTTGAATAAACAAGTTGTATGTTACTACAGCTTTTGTGGACTCAAGAATTGATTTATTAGATAGGCCGCAGTCAGACTATAATGATTTTATTTATTTCTAAGGAATTGCATCAAATAGTTAAAAAGTCTACAAGCATTAAATATTTTAAATGCTTATTTTTAAAATCAGAGTTATGAAAGGTAGTTCAAGAAGATAGTACAGCTTGTTTTTTGAAACTATACATTAAAAAATAATGTTCTGAGCTGGCTAATTAGCTCAGTTGGTTAGCATGAAGTGTTATAACACCAAGGTCAAGGGTTCAGATCCCCATAATGGCCAGCTGCCTAAAAATAAAAGTAAAATAAATAATATTCTGATATGATCACATAAACATTGAATATTTATTGCAGAGAATTGTGAAAAACACAGAAAGCTAAAAATTACTCTGAGTCTACCATGAAGTAGCCCAAAACAGGCTCAGGTTAAGGCCCTGTGTGTGATCATCTATGTATATCTCTGTGCAATCAGCAAAAGAAAGAAAATAACATACCATATATTTTATATGTCTATATATTTTCAACTGAACATAGCCATCTACTTACAATGATTGTATACTCTAATGATATAATTCTGAAATGAAAAGTCAGTTTTCTGTGTAAAAGTCGTGTGTATTCACTTAGGACCTTACTTTGCTTGGCAGTCTGCTGCAGAGACAGAAGAATTGCCTGTGTATGTCTCTTGCCCACCCCCACCCCACCGCCTTTATTCCACTTGCACACACACAGGCATATACCACAGGACTTGTATTGTCCTGTTCCCTGAGTGACACGGCCTTGTTTCTCAGGTGCATGACACCTGCTATAATTATGCAGAAATATTAAATATTTAAATAGATTTTTATGTGCATAATATTAGACACAAACGGCTGTGGAACTGAGCTGACACTTTTTAAACAGAAGCTCTTGCACATCATTTCCAAGAAGCACAGTCATCGTGTCTGTCGGGGGTGAGGGGCGTTTGCCTGACCCATTTATTCGGTTGGATGCAGAAACCGGTCGTGCTTTCTAAATCATTTTATTCTGTGTCAGCTTGATATTTTTGCATTTGATTACTAACATATTAACTTACCCTTGTTTGGGTGGGAACTTTGGCATATTCTTCAATGTCTTCCTCCAGCTGTCTCCTGCACCCCTCAGGAGAGCCACCCCGTCATCTGTTTTTCATGTGTTTTCACAGGCGACATCAACATCAAGTGGCTGCTCAGTCATGTGGGGATTCTTCCAGGTTACCCTACGTGTTTGTTTTGGCCAACCTTGAAGGAACATGTATGAAGTCATTGGGAGTTTGTACTGGGGAGCATGTGGTATGGTCGAGAGAGGTGCTGGAGTGGGCAGGGGAGAAAAGACAGGCAAGAAAATGGCGTATCCATTGGTGGGAGAGCAGGCAGGGAGATGCAATTTTGAGTCCACTTCCCAGCGATCCCTACGCATTTCAACTACTGGCTTCCCATGGACCCTCCTATTATATTGGGTGAAGTTTGGAAATAGATCTGGCAACCCGTACCTTCTTCTGATTTCCCAGGCATCATGTGAGACCTGGTAGCGCAATACTGGTCAGCAGAAGAATCCAGACTTGATGATAGTCTAGTTAATAGAAATCATATGTGGTGACCCCTGAACAGTAAATGACTGGTTTGTGCTTTCAGTGCATTATGTCAGTATTTTAAACAAGCATGGTTCACAGTGTGGATTAAAACTATCTGCTATATTCTTCATTGATTCTGCTATGTTCTAGTGTGTTAACATTAAAGAATATTGTGTCACATAATGACTGTAGAATAAAAGCCTCTGCAATTATGAAGTTAACATGTCTAATTTAAATTATTGGAGATCTAATTTAGATTACTAAATATTAATGTCTAATTTAGAGTATTAGACTTATCCAAAATATTTCACATGGAGGTATTAGAGTCTAGTTTGGTGAATAACTTTTGATAACTTGGATTAAATTCGATAGGTAATCCAAAAGTAAAAATAGGTTCTAACGTCAAATCATTTCACTCCAGGTATGTTAACTTTGGAAACCCTGCTTTAGAGTTTCCATTTTTTTCCACATTATATTGTCTGGTTATATTATCTGATTCAAAGTCATGCCATCTATTGTCTTGTTTGGGAATGACTCATTGGGAAAAACCACAGGAGTCGCCTATTTCTGCTCAGTATTCCTCACTCTCGTAACTTCTTCCCCTGGCTACTGGGGAGGCCATCCCAGTGAAAATGCCTGAAGCCACAGCCCCATTGCTCAGGAGGCAGTTCCAAGCCCTGAGGTGCTCCTGATGGAGAGGAAGATGCTGTCCCCCACCCCAGGAAGACAGCAGAGTGCTGGTTCTGACACTGACTAGACTGGCTCAGAGAGGGAACTGTCTTGGCTGTGTTCATGAATCTGTTAGTCATCCTTGTTTTTTTTATTTTGGATTAAAAATCAGCAGACTTTGTTAAGTGACACCTCTCTCTAACCATTTTTTATTTGGGCGAAGTTGAACGTGAACAACCTCTCCCTTGTGGTATGGGTTGTAACTATGGACGTTTTCCACCATGCTGTTTTTGGCTACAAGATGAACGTTTTCTCAACACACAAAAAGAAATGGGTATTTGACATCCACTGTGGATAGTCGGCTTAGTAACTTAAAATTAGCCAGTTGTCACCACCATAAGTCTTTTTTTTTTTTTTTAATTCTTCAAGAGTCAGCGTAGGATAAGTGTATGATTGAGTATTACAAAATATTCAGGGCATAGATGTGCTGTGTAGTCTGACTTATTAATGTCTCTAAGCAATCTCAAAGTAACAAAATCTGAATGTAAATCCCCTAGCTTCAAATACAGAGTCTATATGACTGACTCAATTATAACACATAGGGCTCATTGTTTTCCATTAAAAAATGGAATTATTAAGGAACTCACATCATTTGCTTTTCATGTACATTCTGCTATTGGCATAAATTGTCTGGAGTCTGTAATGTTATACATAAAACAAAAATTCCATGTGGTCAGTCTGTCTCTTCCTCACCTTTTGGTTCTTGGCCTCCTGGGACAAGACAATGGCACAAGGTGGCCACTTGTGTGAGCTGTGGTCTCACATGTCCACTTCAGATGCAGCCTCTCCACATCAGGCCCAACTCACGTGGGCTTGGCATGGGGCTGCTCTCCCTGGGCTCTCCAGGTGAGACTCTCAAGCTCTCCTGTGTGTTGGCTTTCTCTTGATTCTCCTTTACTCCATGACTTATCTATGAAAAGCTCAATTAAAAAAAAAATGCATTTTCTAAAACCAGATTTATGCTTTAATGTGAGGTAGTGAGAATTGAAAAGTGTGCAGGGAAAGGGAGCTTTTCCTGGTGTGTCTCGTGGGCACCAGTGTGTCTTCACCTGTTTGCTTGTTAGGCGCGAGTGGAGAGCTTGGATAAAGATAAGGCGATTAAGGTGCTTTGAACGGAGCTTAGCCAGGAGTAAGTGCTCCAAAGCAGCAGTGTTTCTGTTATTTGTGGTTCTGGAAGTGGTTTCTCACCCTGCCTTTTAAATAGAAAGGGATTGCAGAAGACCGCCAATACCTACAAATTCTTCCAATCAGAAAGGGTCAGAAGCTCCCCCAGCACAGCATCACGTTCACCAGAAACACCCTTGGGCTTAGGGTGACACTGGGGAAATCCCATCTCTGCTGCTCTGCAAGCCCTTGCCCCAACTCTAGGTGGTTCTGTCTTCAGAATTCCTGTTGTACCTGTGATCTACAAAGAGTGGCACTTAATTTGACTTAAATTTGTGTCATTGTTAGCTTCCACTTGTTCATATTTGCTTTCAATTCCTACATTTTTTTTTTTTTTTTGAGCATCTACCATATACCAGCCCCTTGGACATTTAGTATTGAATCAGACACACTCGGGACCTGCCTGCCCTTAGGGCGCTCAATTGCAAAGTGCTGATGGTCAGGGACCGTCCAGTTTTCTGTCATTCAGAGCTGCTAGCACAAAATGGGTTGCTTTAGTTGCTATACTCGTATCACTCTCACTTTAGAAAGCACAAGGCTCCTAGGAGGCAAAGGGGCTTCTGCGGCTCTACCACGGTCAGTGACAAAGACTGCACATCATGGTAACACTGCAGAACATCTGTGATTGGGGCTCTCTGCTCAACCGTACTCCGTGTCTTCTGAGGAATCATAATCCCGTCAATTAAAATGACTGGTATGCTAACGTTTACACATGTGTGCATGCACACACTTATTCTTAAACTTTTAAAGCACTCAAGCATTGTGTCCTTTTGTATTAATTTAAGTAAAGAAGCAACAATGTTTCTTAACAAACTCCTGAAACAATTACCTTTTTTGATGTTTTAATGGTTGACTGGTATGGGGTTCCAAACCCTTGACCTTGGTGTTATAATACCATGATCTAACCCTTGACCTTGGTGTTATAATACCATGATCTAACCAACCGAGCTAACCCACCAGCCCCTCGGGACAATTACTTTTTAAGAGTAAAGCATCAAATTGTTGCCTCACTTTTTNGATTGGAAGCATTCCGATGCAATGCTTTGTTCTCGGGCTTTAATATTTTAATGAGCCTGCAGGCTTGGCTGCTTATGAACGAGCTGGGATTTTTAAATGTGTTGTCAGTGTTAGCACTTGTGCAAGGATGTTCATTAGGAAGCTCTTGTTTCAGTTTCTCAGAGAAACTCCCCATTAAGAGAGATCTTTCAGCAGCATGGCTAGCAAGAAGGAGAAAAGGGAGGAGGGAAGCTTTCGGCTGTAAGCATTAAGGGGATATTGTATCAGTAGTCTTAGTTCTAAAGATTTGCTTCTAAGAATTAATTAGAACAAACACATCTCAAGGGAAGAGAAGAAAAAAGATATGTAGTGTGGGGACAGTACTTGT
>NW_007743223.1:18703-19501 GCF_000696425.1 Galeopterus variegatus | reverse complement strand
CGGTAGTTTAGATAGTACAAGACGAAGGGAGATGTTGAAATGGGCTTCTGTGCAGCTTGCCATCATTATCCTCATGGATTCTCCAAGTGGAAGCTGATAGTCATGTCTTAGGACACAACCCAGGGCTGCTTTCCGAGGCCCCATTCAGAAGCGACCCTACAGGGCTGTGATGGCCTCTCATCTTCAAGCTTTTCTTCTCTCCTATTTCATGAGGAAATCTGAGAGATGAGCCCAGCCTCAGTGGGCTGCTTCTCCATCCATGAGACTAAGCAAATGCAATTGTTCTGCATTCATCTTTTTGGGCTGCCATAAAAAGTTACCAGACTTGGTGACCTAAACAACAGACATTTATTTTCTCAGTTCCAGAGTCTGGAAGTCCAAAATCAATGTCACAATAGGGTCGGTTTCTGGTGAGACCTGTTCTCCTGGCTTGTAAACAGCCACCTTTTCAGTGCATCCCCACATGGCCTGCTCTGTGTGTGTGTGTATGGAGACAGAAGGAGGCCTCTGATGTCTCTTCTTATTATTATAAGAAAAACAGTCCTAAAGGATGAAAGCCCCACAGTTATAACCAAACTTAACTTTAATTACCTCCTTAAAACCCCTATTTTCAAATGCAGATACATTGGGGCTTTGGGCTTTAACATATGGATTTCAGGGCTTGACACAGTTCAGTCTATGGCAGCAATGAAAGGATGATGAGAGCCTTTAGGAAGTTTTGTCAAGAATGAGAGTCGCACAGAAACGTGGTGAAGGAAGGGTCCCCAGTGACTGCTCACATCTCATCTGCAAACAGGG
>NW_007743223.1:17727-18595 GCF_000696425.1 Galeopterus variegatus | reverse complement strand
AAAATCCAGGGAAAACATCTGGTGAAGGCCTTGTAGGTGACAGGGACACAGGAGTCTGATGTGGCAGAATGGTGGAACAGAGAGACGGAACATCCCACCTACTCTTCTTCTAAAGCCCTCAGAACCACGCCCATGACCAGCCCTAAACCATTCCCCACGGTAGGTCCTCACAATCTAATCACCTCTTCAAGGTACCACCTTTTGGTTATCATAACAGGATTTCCCACCATCTTAACACTGTCCCCGTCGTGAACAAGCCTCCAAAATGTTAAACTTTGGGGGACACAGTTCAGGCCACTGTACACGTTGCTATGGATTTTGACTTACATATATCAACTAAAAATGCAGCTTATTTTTGAAATAAGGTAGACAATTCTGCCTACATGGTAATGGTTGCTAACTTTTACAATCTAGGAAACAGACCTCTAATCTTGTTGCTTCTATGTCTGAAAAACAACACCCTGGCCCTAGGACTGCCTTCTAGGAGAACACAGAAGAATGCAAATTCCATTCAGTGATAAAAACAGAGACAGCCAGTGGGAGCTCCTCAGCTCACTGCTATGCTGTGGTCCAGTAACCTGGTCTTCATTTACAGACTCACGTGTCATGGAAGTGTCCACTTCTTGCTCTCTACCTCACCTGCTGTGAATTTTAGATCCTATAAATGTGGCGTCCAGTACTTTGGTGGAGAGAGGTGCATGATTCTTAGAAACTGAACTGCACAGTGACTGGTTTGCAGAGGTGAAGAGTTCCCCATGGATACAGGGAAGCTCTCTGCTTTGGGATGTTAGACCCCCTTAAATAATCCACCTTTGTCAACACTCAAGTCACTGATGCCTGGCATTGCTGCTGATACAGTATGAGTAAG
>NW_007743223.1:6974-16882 GCF_000696425.1 Galeopterus variegatus | reverse complement strand
CTTTACATGTAAAGGTGTTAAGGGGGGTGCGGAGGCTCCTGTGTCTGGGGCTCCCCATGGGTTTTGTTCTTCCTCTGGGATCCACCCTCCACAAGCCTGGTGTCTTTTACTTCCAAGCCAGGAAATGTGCTAAGTAAATAGTCAGGAAGTTGGATGTAGCCAAGAATCAAGAACAGCTTTGGGAAGGGGGTCAATGTGCCACTACCACAAGGAATAGATGAGAGTACTTCTAATTTTTCTATGTCAAGCACATGCCATATGCAGCGTCCTCTAAGTTGATATACCTCTTGTAATCTATTTCTTCTCTATTAGCTCATGATGAAGTGATAGGATACCTGAAAGTTTTAAAGAATTAGCTCAGTGTAATACTCACATTGAATTCAAACAAAGCTGAGTACAATCCAGTATTCATCATGATTCAGAACAGCTGTTCAAGCTCACTTAACTTGGGAGCGCATTTCTTCACCTGAAATTGCTTCAGTGCTGCATGTACTCATTATACTCATCTATTTCTTTTGCTTATAATGAAATACCTGGAACTGGTAATTTACAAGAAAATGAAACTTATTGCTTACAATTTCAGAAGGTGGGAATTCCAAAATCCAGGGAAAACATCTGGTGAAGGCCTTGTAGGTGACAGGGACACAGGAGTCTGATGTGGCAGAATGGTGGATTTTTGAGACGGAACATCCCACCTACTCTTCTTCTAAAGCCCTCAGAACCACGCCCATGACCAGCCCTAAACCATTCCCCACGGTAGGTCCTCACAGTCTAATCACCTCTTCAAGTTCCCACCTTTTGGTTATCATAACAGGATTTCCCACCATCTTAACACTGTCCCCGTCGTGAACAAGCCTCCAAAATGTTAAACTTTGGGGGACACAGTTCAGGCCACTGTACACGTTGCTATGGATTTTGACTTACATATATCAACTAAAAATGCAGCTTATTTTTGAAATAAGGTAGACAATTCTGCCTACATGGTAATGGTTGCTAACTTTTACAATCTAGGAAACAGACCTCTAATCTTGTTGCTTCTATGTCTGAAAAACAACACCCTGGCCCTAGGACTGCCTTCTAGGAGAACACAGAAGAATGCAAATTCCATTCAGTGATAAAAACAGAGACAGCCAGTGGGAGCTCCTCAGCTCACTGCTATGCTGTGGTCCAGTAACCTGGTCTTCATTTACAGACTCACGTGTCATGGAAGTGTCCACTTCTTGCTCTCTACCTCACCTGCTGTGAATTTTAGATCCTATAAATGTGGCGTCCAGTACTTTGGTGGAGAGAGGTGCATGATTCTTAGAAACTGAACTGCACAGTGACTGGTTTGCAGAGGTGAAGAGTTCCCCATGGATACAGGGAAGCTCTCTGCTTTGGGATGTTAGACCCCCTTAAATAATCCACCTTTGTCAACACTCAAGTCACTGATGCCTGGCATTGCTGCTGATACAGTATGAGTAAGTGGTGGTGGAGAGCACAGTGTACCCCCACCCCTCCTCACTGTGCAGCCCGAAGTCTGGACCTCACCATTCTCACCTCCAGACTGTAAGGACATACATCAGGGATCACAGCAGTAAGTTTGTGCATGACCTTGATAGTAGGAATCAGAGCTGTTCAATAATATCATCACTTTATTAGTGTCATTGTCTTTAGAAATCAGAAAAGACATATGTGGGCCTTCACTTATGATTGCACAAGAGACACCTCCTATCATCCTGCCCCTGAGATTTCACACCTGGGAGACAGGGACAGGGGACCCACCCCCCTACCCAGTGTCCTCACCCAGACCCGGACTGATTAAGATCCAGTTGTCTCTGTAAAGCCCTTTCCACCATATCATTTCATGAACAGAGTCTTGAATGCAGCATATTACAACCTGGCTATTCAATAATATTAGTTGGGTGAATTAAATAACAAATAATCTAGATGCCTGAATGTAGGTAATACAGGAGACACCAGGTCTGACCCGCTGTGAAACAGTGGAGGACAAAGGACATCACACAACATCAAGATCCAGGTGAGCCTGTTAGTCACCACCCACCCACCAAGGCTTGCACAGATGCACATGGGCATGACCTGGCCTGCAGGTAGCTCATGGCCCTGGTGAGAGACTGATACAAATTCTTACTGATAGAGAAGAAAATCTAATAGGTGTGCATCTATTTACACATGTGGGGATGCTTACTAGGGTATGCTCATTCCCAGGAAAGTGAAAATTAGGTCTCTTCCTGACTCCCTGTAGACAGCAGTAAAGTATAGACTAAGAAAGAAGAGTGTAAACTTGGAGCAAGTGGAGGCCAACATTTGAGAAGACTGGAGGGTGTTTATTGAAACCACTGTAAAAATAGGGTTAAAAAGAGCTTGTGAATAGTATTTGTGAAGAATATTGTCACATTTGTAGATAATATTAATAAAAATGTAGCTTGGATCAAGTTATAATTTTAGTAAGAAGGGGCAATAGAAAAGAGGAACGTGCAAAAGAGAAAAGAGAAGGGTTAAAGGTAGAAGATGCCTTTGAAGGTTACCAATGATGGACACACCAAGAGGAAGCAGCCGCCACCTCCAGAGGAAGAGAGAAGGACAGCGGTGAGGGTGTCTACACGGAGAGAGGGAAGCTTCAACAGCTGGCTTCTTCCCGGCTGCTTCCAGAGACCAGGACTTATAAACTAAGAACAGAGTGTGACCTTGGAGCAAGTGGAGGCCAAAATTTGAGAAGAATGGAGGGTGTTTTCTGGAGTCCCTGTAAAAACAGAAACATGAACTGAGAGACACAGAGCAGTGCTCTTGGCTAATGTCTATTTCATCTGAGTTGGTGGCATTGCAAATATAGTGGCTTTGTTTTTGTTTTTGTTTTTATTTCTACTCTATTTAGAGCCCAATTATACACATTGAGTATATAGAGGAAACTCAGGACTAAGAACTGTTTAGTGAATATGAGGTCTTGGGGATAATTAAGATTAGCTGCTCTAAGAGAGAAAGAAGGAAGGAAAGAAAGACCACAGTAGTGCGTTGGACTTGCAGAGGGAGAGAACATTCCTTGGGCTACAAAGTGGAGTGGGGGGTAAGGGGGAGGCAGAGGGAGAGGGAGATTGGGCACAATTGGGTAGGGGAAACAGGATACAAATGCAATTTGTGGTAATGGGCATGCTGCCAGTTTGAATCTGGCCCTCACATCATGAGAATGAGGTGTGACAATCAGCTTTGCATCTCATGAATATTCATAACAAAAATTAGCTAATCAAAACTTGTTATTGAGAATCTTGATGTTAATATCTTCATATGGAATAAGATAAACAGCAATAATTATTGATCTAAAGAGCTTTATTTTTTTGCAGATTAATTACAAAACCACTGAATAATTCAAATGACTAAATCTAATAGGATCTGGTCATCTCATTTTACAAGTTAAAAATAGGCTGGACTTACCAACGCTATCTGACTTTCCCCACCAGGTATTTGTGTCTCTGTGGACAAGTGACATAGTTGCACTCATGAGAGCAGAAATGGTGGGTCGGGGCCTTTTTGGTTCTTTAGAAGGGAATCGCAGAAAAATAATCTCCTTTGCTCTCCCAGCCAATTTTAATATCTCCTTTTGACTTTTGGAGGTCCTGTCACCATGTCTCTACATGATGGAAGTCTTCAGGGGGATGAAGCTGACTTTTTGGGTGTATAATTGTGCAAAATTCAGGAAAAATCCCTGTGCACATGAGCTGCTGAATTAGTCAGGCCTTGAGCCATTCACAGGCAGGCTCTTGTGTCATCAGGCTGTGGCTTCCCTCACTGTTTAGTCATTTCAAGTTGCCTCTCTCCACCTTCTGATAAAATAACCACACATAATAATCTAGACCCTTTAATATGAAAAGAGCTAATTTGACAATGAATTCAAGTTCCCGGTGAGATCAAAATTAATGTGTGATGCATAATGCGACAGGCAGGAGAACTGGTTGAATAGCAAGACTGTGCCTGGAATTGTTTCATCAGAATATAGAAAATTCTGTGCATCTCTTAATCTGATTAGAAACTCCCACTGAGAGCCTTGGTCGAATATTATTTGTTGATGGGTTTAGCTCCATAATAAAACTGGAGTTTATTAACCAGGCATAACTGTTATTACCAAACCAAACTTGGGTCCTCTCAGCTGAGTGCAGCTAGGAAAAGACACTGATACTGGGAAGCAGTGAGGGAAATCAGGTGTTTAATTTCAAGGCCGAGCAACTGGAGCAGAGGTAGCTAATGGTGGGGGAAAAACCCAACCAAGGACTTTTAAGGGAAAGTCTTGTGGGTTGGGGATGGGTGAGAAGCCTGTGGATGTTTGTCTCAGAAGACAGAGGAAGAGCTCTGGGACATTGTCTGTCTTCTTCGGGCTCCACTCAGTCTGGGGTCCCTGTTGTCTATATTTGGTCAGCACTTTCATCTGGTAGGAAAACTTGGGTCTCATTCCCTGTAGGAAATGTCTCAAGGACACATGTAACAATAGTGTCTTTGACACTATGAGTCTAGAGACCCCCTCCTTAGTGCTTAGGCTACACCCCACATGCTTGGCCGTGTGTCTGTACTCCCTTCCTTGACAACTGCTTGTAAAACTCGGCTCTCAAATTGTTAGTTGGAGAGCCCAGTTCCCAGATTTTGAATCACTTCATTTTGGGGGACAAAGACCACAGCTCACTTTCATCTAAATTTTTAAGGAACTTCAACAAGAAGGGGCACCTGCTTGGTTTGAGTCCCTCCCACTCCTCGATACATCTCAATTCTGAGGGTGTGTGGGTGCAGACTGCTCTTACTACTCCTGCTGACTAAGGAAAACACTTGAATTTAGGATTGGAGGAATGTTGTATACACTTATTTCAAAATATTCTCAAGTCCCTGGCCTGGGTCCTTGATTCTGCACAGAATATTAGTGCCAGTGAATATGGCATGAGCAGATCTTAGGATGCAAAAGTGAGGCCGGGAAACCAGTTAGGCCATCGAAATAGTGAGAGGAGAGATAACGGTATCACAGNCTGCCAAATTAATCAGGCCTGGATCCATTCACAGCCAGTCTTCTTGTGTCATCAGGCTGTGGCTTCCTTGACTGTTTAGTCATTTCAAGTTGCCTCTTTGCACCTTCTGATAAAATAACTACACATAATAATCTAGACCCGTTAATATGAAAAGAGCTAATTTGACAATGAATTCAAGTTCCCGGTGAGATCAAAATTAATGTGTGATGCATAATGTGACAGGCAGGAGAACTGCTTAAATAGCAAGACTGTGCCTGGAATTGTTTCATCAGAATATAGAAAATTCTGTGCATCTCTTAATCTGATTAGTAACTCCCACTGAGAGCCTTGGTCGAATATTATTTGTTGATGGGTTTAGCTCCATAATAAAACTGGAGGTCGTTAACCAGGTATAACTGTTATTACCAAACCAAACTTGGGTCTTCTCAGCTGAGTGCAGCTAGGAAAAGACACTGATACTGGGAAGCAGTGAGGGAAATCAGGTGTTTAATTTCAAGGCTGAGCAACTGGAGCAGAGGTAGCAAATGGTGGGGGGAAAACCCAAGCAAGGACCTTTAAGGGAAAATCTTGTGGGTTGGGGATGGGTGAGTAGCCTGTGGATGTTTGTCTCAGAAGACAGAGGAAGAGCTCTGCGACACTGTCTGCCTCCTTCTGGCTCCACTCAGTCTGGTGTCCCTGTTGTCCACATTTGGTCAGCACTTTCATCTGGTGGGAAAACTTGGGTCTCATTCCCTGTAGGAAATGTCTCAAGGACACATGTAACAATAGTGTCTTTGACACTATGAGTCTAGAGACCCCCTCCTTAGTGCTTAGGCTACACCCCACATGCTTGGCCGTGTGTCTGTACTCCCTTCCTTGACGACTGCTTGTAAAACTCGGCTCTCAAATTGTTAGTTGGAGAGCCCAGTTCCCAGATTTTGAATCACTTCAATTTGGGGGACAAAGACCACAGCTCACTTTCATCTAAATTTTTAAGGAACTTCAACAAGAAGGGGCACCTGCTTGGTTTGAGTCCCTCCCACTCCTCGATACATCTCAATTCTGAGAGTGTGTGGGTGCAGACTGCTCTTACTACTCCTGCTGATTAAGGAAAACACTTGAATTTAGGATTGGAGGAATGTTGTATACACTTATTTCAAAATATTCTCAAGTCCCTGGCCTGGGTCCTTGATTCTGCACAGAATATTAGTGCCAGTGAATACGGCATGAGCAGATCTTAGGATGCAAAAGTGAGGCCGGGAAACCAGTTAGGCCATCGAAATAGTGAGAGGAGAGATAACGGTATCACAGGCTGGAGATGAAGAGAAATGCTCTGATTTGGAATATTTTGCAGATACAGCTGATAGGATTTGCTGACAGTTTGGGTACTGCTTCTCCTGCAGAACAACCACAAATTACAATCAGAATCTCCTTGGGCTCACGAAGCTACTTAGAAATAAAATGGAACTACAAAACCAGACTACAACTTGACTGACGGCCACCTGGCTGGACTTTGCCCCCCACCATTTCTACAATCATGTTCATATAGCCATGAAATTAAAGATTTGATATTTTCTTATTCTTGTCTATTGGTGTGGTAGTCAACAGGAGCAATGTTAGAATCATGAAAATGCCATTTGAGGCAAAGGAATACTGTTCCTCATGAGGTTTGAGAGGGAAATCCTACTTAAGATAATTTTTTCATGTGAATTTTCTGGTGTGGAAAAAGATTGGAACTGTGAGTGAAGGCTTCTCCACACTTGCTGCATTCATAAGGTTTCTCTCCAGATGAATTATCTGGTGTTCAGTAAGTTGGGTCCTCTGCCTAAAGGCTTTCCCACATTCACTGCATCTGTAAGTTTTCTCTCCTGCGTGAATTTTACGATGCTGAATAAGAGTTGATTGTGCACCAAAAGCTTTCCTACATGCACTACACTCACAGGGTTTCTCACCAGTATGAATTCTACGATGTTGGATAACATGTGCATTTTGGTTAGAGGCCCTGCCACATTCATTACATAAACAGAGCTTTCTTTTGTTATCCACGACCAGATGAATATCATGTGTTCTCTGATGTTGACTGAGGTGTGAAGTGTGTCTAAAGGCTTTCCCGCATTCACCACACTCATAGGGTTTCTCTCCATTATGGGTTCTCAGATGCTGAGTTAGATTGGTGCTTTGTCTGAAGGCCTTCCCACATTCACCACATTCATAGGGTTTCTCTCCATTATGGGTTCTCAGATGCTGAGTTAGATTGGTGCTTTGTCTGAAGGCCTTCCCACATTCACCACATTCATAGGGTTTCTCTCCATTATGGGTTCTCAGATGCTGAGTTAGATTGGTGCTTTGTCTGAAGGCCTTCCCACATTCACCACATTCATAGGGTTTCTCTCCATTATGGGTTCTCAGATGCTGAGTTAGATTGGTGCTTTGTCTGAAGGCCTTCCCACATTCACCACATTCATAGGGTTTCTCTCCATTATGGGTTCTCAGATGCTGAGTTAGATTGGTGCTTTGTCTGAAGGCCTTCCCACATTCACCACATTCATAGGGTTTCTCTCCATTATGGGTTCTCAGATGCTGAGTTAGATTGGTGCTTTGCCTGAAGGCCTTCCCACATTCACCACATTCATAGGGTTTCTCTCCATTATGGGTTCTCAGATGCTGAGTTAGATTGGTGCTTTGCCTGAAGGCCTTCCCACATTCACCACATTCATAGGGTTTCTCTCCATTATGGGTTCTCAGATGCTGAGTTAGATTGGTGCTTTGCCTGAAGGCCTTCCCACATTCACCACATTCATAGGGTTTCTCTCCATTATGGGTTCTCAGATGCTGAGTTAGATTGGTGCTTTGCCTGAAGGCCTTCCCACATTCACCACATTCATAGGGTTTCTCTCCATTATGGGTTCTCAGATGCTGAGTTAGATTGGTGCTTTGCCTGAAGGCCTTCCCACATTCACCACATTCATAGGGTTTCTCTCCATTATGGGTTCTCAGATGCTGAGTTAGATTGGTGCTTTGCCTGAAGGCCTTCCCACACTCACTACACTCATATGGTTTCTCTCCTATGTGGATTCTCTGATGCGGACTAAGATTTGAGCCCTGAACAAAGGCTTTTCCACATTCATTGCACACATAAGATTTCTCTCCAGTATGAATTCTGTAATGTTCAATAAGGATTGAGCACTCACTAAAAGATTTCCCACAATCATTACATTCATAATGTATCTCTCCAGTATGAATTCTCTGATGCTGAGTAAGCTTAGAGATCTGAAAAAAGGCTCCTCCACAATCATTGCACTGAAAGGGCTCCTCTCCAGTATAAACTCTGTAATGTTGAATAAAGTTAGAGATCTGAATAAAGTCTCTTCCAGAATAACTGTACTGAAAAGCCTTCTCTCCAGTGTGAACTCCGTAATGTTGAATAAGGTTAGGGAACTGGGTGAAACCTTTTCCACATTTAATACACTCATAGGGTTTCTCTCCAGTATGGTAGCTCTGATGTCTAATGAGGTCAGTACTCCATTTGAAGGCTTTCCCTCATGTACATCATGCATAAAGCTTCCCTCTCCTTCGAATGTGCTGCTTTTCATTAATAGTTTTTTGCAACAGCAGATACTTTGGGATTCAGTGCATTTACATGTTTTTTCTAACACCTGAATTCCTTGATAGTCATTGTCATCTGAATGCTCATTGAAGTTTTGATCACATATATCTAACTGCCTGGAAATCTCTTTTGCATGAAACTCCTGAAATGATACAGCATCTGAGCTCAGATTCCACATTTTGTCCAACTTGTTACATTCCCACATTTTCTCTTTTGTAGAGATTTCCTCCTGGATAACAGTCATTGGCCTAAAAGCAGTCTTCTCAAGATGAGATTGTTTCAAATTCAAACTTCCTCAAGTCTGCATAAATTCATCTCATCTTTCCAGCTTTCACTGGCTTAGATCCTGCTGTGACCATGTCTTGTGTTTCCATCTCTTCATAAATTTCCTGGTTTAAATGCATACCTGTCTTCTCAGGCCTGGCCTCCAATTCTGAAATAAACACAAACTGTCAATATCATCTGTCCTTTGATCCTGGAGAAAGAACTGTTGTTACATGAAAAGAGAACTACAGGAAACAGATATCTCAAGAAATACAGGGATCAATGCTGACTGAAAATGAAAAAGAGGAATAAATAAGGAAGGACAGACAAAGTGGTAGAAGATGTGGTAGACACAGGCTAACTACAGTTCATCTTGTACATCAGGGATAGGTGAAAGGATAAATGCAGGTAAGAGGGAATGACAGGGAAGCTGAGCAAGTTGTGAGATAAAGAACCTTCATGGACTATGGAAAAAGGATAGGCAAACGGTCTGCCTTAGACTTGAGGACAGAAGCACAATGAAACCAGGACACCTGGAATCTTTTCTCTTCATTTTTATCTAGCTGAGCTACACTTTTTCATCTCAACACATGAATTCTTCCTTTCCGTCCCTTATCACAAACTAGCCCTGACCCAGAACCCCAGTACTCAGGTACATTTTTCCTTAAGGAAGAGGAAAGTCATGCAGGAGGGGCTTTTCATAAAAGTTGATCACTCAACATTTTAAAATATTTATTCAGTATCGACTTCTTTATTACTTCCTGGTACTTACTCAAACCTCTTTTAATAACCATAAGACAGTCGTGAGCGGGGCCCTGTGATGGGATTAGAGCCCTTGTAAGAGCGACAGGAGCCGCGGCTCCCTGCTCCGTCGCGGAGGCTGTGGTCTGCACGTCGAGGGCCTCACAGCCTCCAGAACTGAGAGAAGCGCAGTAGGTGAATGATCGTCCTTCAAGCTGCCCAGCCCGTAGCACTCGGTTACAGCAGCCGGAGCAAACTAAGACAAGTTCTAAGCGTTCTTTCTATGTTCTCGACACTGTGCCCTTGTCAGATGT